>NW_011500651.1:41474-98723 GCF_000495115.2 Populus euphratica | reverse complement strand
TAGTAGTAGTAGTAGTAGTAGTAGTAGTAGTAGTAGTAGTAGTAGTAGTAGTAGTAGTAGTAGTAGTAGTAGTAGTAGTAGTAGTAGTAGTAGTAGTAGTAGTAGTAGTAGTAGTAGTAGTAGTAGTAGTAGTAGTAGTAGTAGTAGTAGTAGTAGTAGTAGTAGTAGTAGTAGTAGTAATAATAATAATAATAATAAAGAAAGAGAAGAAGAAGAAGATGATGAGAACTTTGAGATGGAATATTAATGTAACGATTAAACAATGATAATAACAAATGTCAAGGTTAGAGGTTCCACTAATGGTATATCAAACAAGTATAGTATAAACTCTTATTATTGAATTGGAAACCACACACAAAGGAGGTTCCAATCAGATTATATATTGTTAACATGATTACATTAGTCATCTTATTCAATTAATGCTAATACTTGTAAATCTCGTCAAGCATTCATGATTATAACTTATGTTAACAACAAATCAAGTTCCTTTCATAGCTCAGGTGTCGGTTATACCATACATTATGGGCTATGAAAGTGCCAAGCATTTGTTGTACCAAGTGTTATATAACATAAATCAAGATTAGTCATTTAACAAGCAAAGTATTAAAGAGTGAACAAGATAGCAAATATAAAACATGTTAGTATCAAACATTAAAGTCCATATTAAGTTTACATTATACTTATTCTTACACCATTAGTGTAACCTTTTCACCTTGACATAATTAACTTAGCTAGACATAATGAAAGAAAGCAAAATAGATAAACAAAATAAGAACATAAAAGTTAACTAAGTAAAGGAAAGGAAATGAAAGGCATAAACTTAATATTAATGAAAACAAAGCATAAAAAATACAAAGAGAGAAAGGAAGAGCATGATCTTGATCTGGAAATCAAGATGCCTAAATGCATGGCAAATGCCTCCTTTTATAGGCCAAAAATGGGAACTATTGATTTGATGACTAATTGATAAGTGGGTGACCAACTTTTGACTTGGTGACAATCCTTATCTTCTCTTGTCTGCCCAAAACGTCATTGATAACGTCAAAACTGGAGCCAGTTGCAAACATGAAAGTTGTAGGCAATTGTCTCAGCTTTCTTGTGTAAAAATTTCAGCTCATTTGGACTTCTAGAACTCCAGATATGGCCAAAATACCGAATAGTGCTCGGGCTGGAAGACAGATTCGGGCTTCTTTGTTGTTGCTACAATTTGGACTTGATAATGGCCTTTTTAGATCTTGGGCTCCATATGAAAGTTGTAGGCCTATGTCTTACCTTTCTATCCATATAAATTGGACCTAAATCTGAGATATATAGCTCCAGATATGACCCATTTACCGAACAGTGTTCCGGTTTGGATTGCACCGACATCTCTTTTCTAAGTTTGGCCATCTCTTTATCCTTGCAATTTAAGTTCTTCAAGTCATCAATCAATCCTTTCATTTATGTGATAGGCCTGCATTAAAAATAGACATTTACCACAATTTATAGGTATCTTATATTATTAGATACATTCTTATAAAACATATTTTAGTTAAGGAGTTATTGATACTTCAAGTGCAAAATGATGATATAAAACCATGATAAAAATGCACTTTTAAGTACTAATCAGTTCTCGATATTATATGACTTTCATTGATGATTTCAGCAAGAAGGTATGGGTCTACTTTTAAAAAAATAAATTTGATGTGTTTGAAATATTCAAGAAATGGAAGGCTATGGTTGAGACTGAATCAAGCTTGAAGTTGAAATACTTAAGATCTGATAAGTGGAGGAGAATACATTGATAGAGGTTTTAAAGAGTATTATGCTATCAAAGGTTTTAGAATGAAAAAGACCATTCCAAGCATACCACAACAAAATAGCATTGTTGAACAAATGAATAAGATTGTCAACAAACAAGCTAGAATTGTGAGGCTGCATTCTAGGTTACCTCAAACATTTTGGGCTGATGCAGTTCATAATATAGTTTACTTGATCAACTATGGACCATTAGTTTCTTTGGAGTTCAGATTGCCCGAGGAAGTATAGAGAGGAAAAGAAATATAACTCTCTCATTTAAAGGTCTTTAAGTGTGTTTTCTATGTGCATATAGATTCTGATGCTCATAACAAGCTAAATGCCAAATCTAAGAAATGTTTCTTCATTCGTTATAGAGATGAAGAATTTGGATTTCAATTCTTGTATTAGAATAAAAAGATTATCAGAAGTAGAAATGTGATTTTCAATTAGAAAGTTTTGTACAAAAATAGATTAAGTGTAGAAACACAGAGATAACTGATTCAAATACGAGTTCACAAAAATCTGAATTCATACCCCACAAAAATCTAAATTCATAAGATTAGAAGGGCTTCTCAATGTTATCGAGCAGAAAAAAAATCAAGAGTCTTTACAAGAAGATTCAAGCACATCTGTATCCACTACTACATAAGATGTGGAGACAAGTGAACCAACTATTTATGTTCGCAGGTCTTCAAGGATTGTAAAGCCCCTATAACGGTTCACACTTCTACTGAATTATATTTTGCTAACAGATAGTGGTGAACCGCTAACTTATGAAGAATCCTTACAAGATGGAAACTCAAGCAAATGGGAGTTAGCTATGAAGAACGAGATGGATTCGTTATTAAAGAACAAAACTTGGGAGTTAACCACACTACCTAAAGGAAAGATGGCTTTGTAAAACAAGTGGGTTTATAGAATAAAGACTGAGCATGATGAAAGGAAATGATTCAAGGCAAGACCTATTGTAAAATGATTTCAACAAAAGAAAGGGATTGACTACTCTGAGTGTGAAACTCACAACAATCAGAGTTGTTTTAGGGATAATAATTGCAAAAAATTTACATCTTGAACAATTAGATGTAAAAACAACATTTCTTCATGGTGAATTGGAGGAAGACATTTACATGCAACAACCAGAGGGGTTTGCAATATAAGGAAAGGAAAACCAAGTCTGTAAGCTAAAGAAAAGCCTATATGGTTTGAAGCAAACTCCAAGACAGTGGTACAACAAGTTTGACAACTTCATATGTAGTTCGGGGTACACAAGATGCCAGGCTAATCATTGTTGTTATGTGAAATATTTTGACAACTCCTACATCATTCTACTATTATATGTGGATGATATGTTAATTGTAAGATCCAGTATTAAAGAGATTGATAAGTTGGAAACAACAATTGTCAAAACAATTTAAGATGAAAGATCTAGGAGCTGCTAAATAAATAATTGGCATGAGAATCATCAGAGATAAAGACAAAGGCATACTAAAGCTTTCACAAATAGAGTATGTCAAAAAGGTTCTCAGTAGGTTTAATATGAAAAATGCTAAACTAGTAAGTACACCTCTAGGGAATCATTTCAAGCTCAGTAAAGACTAGTCACCAAAAATTGAGCTAGAATATGAATACATGGATAAGGTTCCATACACCTCAATTATCAACTCTTTGATGTATGCTATAGTCTGTAATAGACCAGACATTGTCCATGTAGTGGGAGTTGTAAGCCAATATATGAGCAATCTTGAAAAGTAGCATTGAAAAGCAATAAAATGGATCATAAGGTACTTAAAAGGTTCATTAGAAACTTGTGTTACCTTCATAGCTGGTGGTTTGAAACTTGAAGGTTTTGTAGATGCTAATCTAACAAGAGATATTGATAGTAGAAAGAGTACTATAGGATATATATACACTCTTGGAGGCACCACTGTTTCCTGAGTTCTACCTTGCAAAAAGATCATCATTCTTTCAACAAAAAAAGTTGAATATGTTGTAGTCTCAGAATCTACAAACGAGATTATATGGTTGTAGAGTTTCCTGAAAGAATTGGGTAAGGTGAATGGAAAAGGTACTTTATATAGCGACAGTTAGAGTGCAATATTCCTTGGCAAAAATCCAGTATTTCACTCCTGGACCAAGTATATTCATATCAAATATCACTTCATCCGACAATTGCTAGACGATGAATAACTAATGCTAGAAAAGGTGTGTGGAAGCAAGAATCCTGCTGACATGTTAAGTAATAGAGTTACACTTAATAAACTAAAGTTGTGTAAAACTTCTTTTGGTCTTTAAGGATAAAAGATAATTTCATTGTTTGTCTCCAAGTGGGAGATTGCTAGAAAGTGGAGACAAACATTGTCCCACCTCCATTATATGTAAATGAGAATACCTAATTTTCTACTTGACATATAATGGAGGCTTAATTGGTGGCATAAATCATGACATGATTTATGCCCCATGCCCTTCACTCCTAGCTTAGTGTGTGTGTGTATATATATATATATATATATATATATATGCTTAGTGAAGAGCCGGGAGTGAGAGTGAAAAACACGAAGAAGAAGAGAGAGCAGAAAAGAGAGCTAGAGTTAGTAGAGTTGAGTTGAGAAGTTTTTCTCTTTCTCTGTTGTTTTTATTATTTCTTTGAGTTATTATTACAAACCAGTAGCTCCTTAGAGTAAGTAAGTTGTCAAACCATGTAAATTTATATGTGTTTAATTGCTTGAAAGATCCAACAGATAGGGCATTCATACGAGACATTTTAATATATTTTAAATATTAAAAAATAAAAAAAATAAACTAAAATGTCAATTTCACTCACAACAACTAAATTCGGCTCATCTTCACAGAAACAAAAATTACATAACAACCGCTTTAATAAGGTCATGACTCATGATGAATATATATATATTTTTTTTTATCAAAACAAGCAAAGCTCAACTAAACAATTGTGAGATATAACTAAGTCTAAAAAGAAGTTAAATGCATCTAAAAAAATTACATAACAACCGCTTTAATAAGATCATGACTCATGATGAACATCTTTTCTTTAATCAAAACAAGCAAAGTTCAACTGAACAATTGTGAGATATGAATAAGTCTGAAAAGAAGTTAAATGCATCTAAAATATGATTATAATAACGATAGTAGAAGATTTGATTGTTAGATTAATGAGCTTGAAATTGATCAAATTATTCTAAAGATCGAGTTAACAATATAAAATATTTTGTAGGTCAACGGAGCACATAAATTGTTGTTTTTTCTATTTTAGGTTTTTTCCCTCGTTAATTTTGGATTTGAATTTATTTCCTTAACTTTGGATTCTTTAGTTAGATAAGTTTTTATAGCTTTTATATAAATAACTGGAGTGTTATGATTATAAGCTTAGAGCTTTGAGAATCCTAATTTTTGTTTACATTTTACGCTATGTCATCAATTCAATTAACAAAAATTACGAAGCAAAGAAAAAGTTCAGCAAGTTTAATTAGTACCATCAAATGATCAAGTGTAAAGATAATAAAAATACAATAAATAAAGTTTTTTTTCATGGAAAAAAAGTAGAATGTTTTAAAAACAAAGTAAGGAGTTCATAAACATATACCGAACGAAGCATGAACTCAATTCTTAGTTGATCCTAAAATATCATAAACTTTGAAATACATTATACGAAGAGGTGTATGATACTCATTTTTATGTTTTTCAATGGAGGACATTTCTCTGTTTTACATTAAAAAATATGTTTTACTCATGACGAGTACACAGACACAATCATGAAGGTTTCAAATGTGACTCCCATTTATGATTCTTTCTTTTTATTTTTATTTATGCAGTTGCTTGTAACACTGGTTGATTCTCTAAAAGGGCGAAAAGAAATTCTGTCTGATCTTGCTTAACACAAGATTGATAAAAACATGATAAGTGGCAGGGATGACTTCTATATTAGCTGGAAAAAGAATGGAAAGAAGAAGACAGCTTGTTCTTTATCCAATACTCTATAAAAAGTTATATATAAAGAGCAGAGAGAACAAATTAAAGTTCTTTTCCGAACAATTTTGGAGGGCCATGCATGCATAACATTATATATATTCACCATTTATTTCACATGTTACCGCATAAAAAAAATCGAGTCTAGCTCAAACAACTAATTACTTCTAAATAAAAACCAGAAATTATTAACTTTTCTTGGATATTAAATTTATTCATAGTTATTAAACATGATGAATTGATATAATAATCTAATAATTTAAAATCTGATTTAAGTTAGATTTCATTTCAAATTATTGTTGACTTGCAGTTCAATTACTGTTGCTTGGTAGAAAAAAAAGATTGAAAATTTATTTTTTTTGGACAAAAATGTTAGACGGAATAATTTAATGACTCAAGTGGATTGAATTCTTAAATTGAATTAAATTCAAGATTGGATGGATGTGATAACCATGATTTAATTAAATCATTGACATATACTTCATCTATATTTGCATAATTTCAGAGGTTATTTGGTTTAGAAAAATTCTACATTAGTTCTTGATTTTATTTTCAAACTAGTGTGTTTTGTAAATCTTAATTCCTTAAAGAGGGTAGGTATTGCAAACTTATTTTCTAAAACAAAGATCATTTTTTCCAAAATGGCATTAAAACACGACTACTGATTTATGTTAGAGTTTAAATTTTTAAATTAAAATGATTCTTTAACAATTTAAATGGTGTGGAAATTTATGAAGAAAAAAGAAACTAACATGTAAATTCAAATAAATAAGAATTATTTGGTACAAACTGGTATTAATTTTAGTATTGAAAAGGCAAATTAAGCTCCCTCTCCATTCCTTGCATTTCTAAACCTGTAATCTTTTTGCATTCATAGTCCATAAACAACCAAAATAAATACAGGTATAAGAATTATATTAAATTGTGACATTTAAAATTTAAAATAATAATCTCATTTTTTTACTAATTATTATGACTACAACTAAAAAACATGGGCTCAATTTAACTAATCATATAAACACTAATTAAGTTAATATATTTTTTTAATTGTTTGATTAACAACTTTAAACTTCATATCATAGCTCAGTGGTTAACATTTGTGTATAATAAGAACGACGAGAGAGAATTTTATTAATTTTAAGGAAATAGACAACCTTTCTCTCTCTCTCTTAAAAAAAAAAAAATACGAGCTATCATCTACTTTTTATAAAAAATTTAAAAAAATAGTCCAAACCCGCTAGACTTAATTTCTTAGGTTCATGTGTCTGTGCTTTATTTTGACAGACCCTTTGAGTTTTGTATTAGCCATTTGGGTATTATGGTGTCTTTTTTATTAATCTCTTGATTTTCTTTTAAATTTTATTCCTGGCATAAAGCAACATAACACGATGAACAAAAAGGGACAATCAAATCCTTGTGCAGCACAATACTGTACAACGAGAATTCAAATAGGCTCAAAGTAATTAAGCTCAACTTCCAAGTAAGCTAAAATACTTGTTCCAAACTAAAAGCTACTTCATTTTCAAGCTAGGTCGATCAATCACTTGGCGTAAATTAATATTAATTAGTTCTATTTAATATATAGTATCCCTCTGTTGATGATCGTCATCTAGAACTGGAACTTGCGTATCATTAGTGAGTATACGTCCTAACAATGTCTATAGCACTAAATATGGAGGGCCCTTCACATAGCTCTTCACTTAGCCGTAGTTCTGATTCGTGGCTGCACTTCTTGATGACCGAAAGTCCGGAACAAGACGGAACTCCCGACCAACAGACAGTTATTCCAAGGGTCCCACCAGAGTTTCGTGAAATGAATGAGAACATGGGTTGCTATGAGCCAAAGGTGGTCTCCATCGGTCCCTATCACCATGGGAAAAAAGAGCTCGAGAAAATGGAAAGCCTCAAGACTAAAATGGCCCGCCAGTTTGTCAAAGATAGTAGCATGGCAGCTGAAGAAATGGACAACAAGGTCAAAGATTTGGCCAGCCATGCTAGGGAATGCTATGCAGAGGAGTCAACCGGTCAGTTCAACGATGAGAAATTCACCCTGATGATGTTTCTTGATAGCTACTTCATTCACCAGTTTCTCACCAACAAGCTTAAGAATCAGAAGCTGAGGAATGAAGAAGTTACTTTCGTTGCAAGGGACTTGTTATTACTAGAGAACCAGCTCCCTTTCGACGTTCTTATGTCATTGATGAGGTTGTTGGTTACAAGTATGCTAATGTTTAATTTAACTAGATGTGATTTAGCATGAACATAAACTAGAATTTTTTACTTTGATAAAATCTTAGCAACAAAAATATAATTGTTGATGAACTTAGGTTTTATCAAAGGAAAGGGGATAACATTGCTGGGGAGGATAAGTCTTCGTCCCGACAAGTAAGTAATTAAAACTTATCTACTTTGTGCCGTCGATTTTAGTTCTTTTGTATTTAGTTTAGGAACCTGCTAAATTAATTATTTTTTTATTAAATTATTTATATTATTCATAACTTGCATGCATCATAAAAATTTCAACTAAACATTTTTTATTTCAATTTTCCGAGAAGCTGAGTTCGGAAAGTGAAGATCAAGATTTGATGAAAATCTTTGAACGTTTCTTCGAAGACATTCTTGCAATACCTCCTCAAAGAGAGTCGTGTTGGGAAAAGATATCCAATTCTTTTTCAGAATTGCCAAGAAAATTAAGATCAATTACTTCGAAATCCCCAGGATCCATGAGTATGTTCTTTGATTTCGATCATCTTCTCGATTTTTTTTATTGGAAGTTCGTATACGGCGAAGGAGAACGTGAACGAGGGAGAAGAAGGTACCGGGAGATCAAAAGCTGGAACCGGTATTATTCTGTCAACGAGCTTAAGAACGTTGGAATTTCTTTTATGCCAAGCAACACCCGTGTTTTCACTGATGTCAAGTTCAAAAATACATTGCTCGGTGGAGCACTCCTCATTCCTCCACTAAGCATAGAAGAAGAAACCAAGCCCTTACTTTTGAACTTGGCAGCCTTTGAAACATGCGGTGGTTGGTATTCTAAAAAGTGCACTTCATATGTATGCTTTATGCGTTCACTGATTGATAAACCTGAAGATGTGAAGGAGCTGCGGTCAAAGGGAATACTCCGCACCACTATAGGAAGTGACGATCAGATAGCACAAATCTTCAAAGAGATAACAACCAATCTGGCGCCCAACCCTTCTGCTTACAATGCGGTCAAAAGTTCTGTTGAATCGCATTATAGAAGCAGTGTCAAGAGATGGATCCTTGAAAATAAGGGTCCTTTTTCTAGAGCAGTGGTCAAGTACTCTTTTATTTATGGCATTGCAGTAAGTGCCATACAAGCTTACTTAGCAGAACAAAAGAGAAACCAGGTTTAGGCAACTGAAGCTGCTCAAAAGCCACCCTAGCTATAATACCCTTAAAACTTGATCATACACATAAGAACTGTTTTTTTCCTTCATCTTTTTGTTTTCACCATTAACAGTGTGGATTGGTTTGCCATATATATGTACTGTTGTACTGTTTGGATTGTCATTTCTTTCAAGTCGTGTGATTCAAATCGATAATAAGCAATATCATTTTCAGATACAAATTTATTAATGCATTCGCTTTTGCACTTTCAAGAAGTCGTACAAATTACAGTTCATGGTTCTTTCTTTTCTTCTCTTTAGCATTTTCAAGCTTTAATGGAACTAGTAAAGCATATATATTGAAGCTATCTCTATTCCCCACGCATTTAACATCTCACAGCATGCAAAAATAAATAAAAAAAATCAAGTGCTCTAGCTTGAACAAGATACGAATAGCTAGTTACTTCTTAATTAAGAGTAGAAATCATTAATTACTTTAATTAATAGCAGAAATCATTAACATCACTTGAATATTGGGTATACATAAATCGATATTGACAAACACCCCACATCTAAAAATTAATATATTTTTTTTTAATATGACCCTAGCTACCTTCAGGTAAAAGGATAATTAATATGAAATCAATGCCATATTTTCTATTTAAAAAACATATGAAATGGATAAAGCAAATCCAAGGTGTAGGGATTTAGTGTGCATAAAAGAAAGAGATAAAGCTTAATAAAATTGATATCTTTTTAGAGTTGCTGGGGATATAGGATGATGATGTGATAAATTAATTAATAGGATTGAATGAGTATTATAAAATTGTTTTTAGATATTTTCAGTCAATATCTTTACTCCAATTAAATAAAAACTTATTAGGTATACTTTTTTATATAATAATTATTATGTAGGGCATTATTACCGGACATTTTAATATTTTTTAAACATTAAAAAACCTACAAAAATTGAAAAGTTGACTTTAAAAGTGTTTGAGAGTGTGGTTGCGGTTGCTTTCCACTAAAAAATATATTAAAATAATATTTTTTAAAAAATATTTTTGATATTAGCGCATCAAAACACTTCAAAAACATTAAAAAAATTAATTTTAAGCAAAAACATTTTTAGCGCATCAAAAAAATTCAAAAACACTAAAACAAATTAATTTTAAGCAAAACAATTTTCAAAATTTTTGGAAACGTAGGTTGGACCATATCCCCGAACAGTCTCGTTCATTTGACTGTCCATAGCTAAATTCGACTCCTCTTCATTAACAATAAAATTTCATAATAGGTACTTTAGAGGGTGTTTAAAAATATAATAGTGATTATTTTTCAAAATACTTTTCACTCAAAAATATATCAAAATAATATTTTTTTTATTTAAATAAATTATTTTTTACATCAATTCATTAAAGCAATCCAAAACTACAAAAATACAAAAAAATTAAACAAAAAAATTAAAATTTTAAAAAACTATTTGGAATACAAATCCAAATTATCTTAAGTTGAGAATAATATAATGTGTTAGGTTGTGCCTTAGCCAACCTTCCTATTTATATATACGTGGTAGAACACGACAGTAACTATAGGGATTACAACATTGGAATAATCCTATATTAATTTCCTATTTAGATATATACATACTATACATTCTATAATATACCCCCTCAAGCTGAGGTTGGGGATTGACTCGTAGCTTGAACAGAAAAGTAGTAAAGGAGGCAACAAGAAGCAGTTTAGTGAAGACATCTGCAAGTTTATCCCGATAAGGAACAAAACAAATCTGAATTTCTATCTTGGCAATGCGGTCGTGAACAAAGTGATTATCCACTTCAACATGCTTATTACGGGAATGGAAGATAGGATTTGCAGAGAGATAGGTTGCGTTAAGGTTTTCACACCAAATGGTAGGAGTAGAAACTAAGAAAACCTGCAAAGTTGTTAACAAGTATTAAAGCCAAATGACTTCAGTAGTACATCAGCAAGGGCTTTACACTCTCAGCCTCAACAAAGGAGCAAGCAATTGTGCATTGCTTGTCTCCAAGAAATTTGTGTCTGATAAAAAAAGATAAGATCACCACCCATAAACTTGCTATCATCAATACTACTAGCCCAATCTGTATCTGCAAATCTATGTAGAGCAAAAGAGGAGTCTCGAGTAATATGAAAATCATAAGATGTCATACCTTTATGATAGCGTAGAATACGTTTAACAATGGCCCAATGAGAATTAGTAGGAGCATGCATCAACTAATAGACTCTCTTAACAGGAAAATAGATATCTAGATGGGTGAAGGTATGTTATTAAAGAGCACCCACGATATGATGAAATCATGTGGGATTAAAGAATGAGTGATATAGCAATATTGTAACTTTTAAAGAAGAGACTAGAGTATCAACGGGTTTGTAGAAAGTCATACCAGTGCTAGTGAGGATGTCAAGAATATATTTATGTTGACGTAACATTAAACCCATACTGGTGGATTAAACTTTAATACCTAGAAAGTAGTGAACAACACCTAAGTCACGAAGCTTGAGCTCAAAGCTTAGTAACTGTATTAGGTGATGAAGCATGGCAGAGTTGCTACCCGTAAGTAGAATATCATGAACATATACCAAGAGATAAAAGATATTAGTACCATCAAATAAGATAAACAAAAAGGTGTCAACCTTGGAAGCTCGGAAACTAATAGAGAGCAAAAAATCACTTAGACGAGTATAACATGCTCGCAATGCCTGTTTTAAACCATACAATGATTTGTACAATCTGCACACATGAGATGGAAGAGAAGAGTCAAGAAAACCTGGAGGCTATTTCATGTAAACCTTTTCAATAAGAACGTCATTGAGGAAGGTATTATGAATATCAAGCTGATGAATTTTCTAATTTCATGAAATCATGATAGAGAAAACTTATCGGACGTTGGCCTCCTTAATAACTAGACTAAAGGTTTTAGAGTAATCAATGTCTTCCTGCTAGGTAAAACCTCCAGCAACAAGGTGCATTTTATAGCATTAAATACTACCATCAATACGATGTTTGATTTGACATACTCATGTTCTACCAACAACATTCATCAAAAGATGAAAGGGAACCAAAGACCAAGTATGATTAGAGCGCAAAACAACGATCTTATCACACATAATAGTATGCCAAAATGCATACCAGTTAGCATTAAAAAATAGAAAAGGCTCAGAAAAGGGAGTGTAGTACCTATGTGGAGGCAGGGGTGGCGGTAGCTGAAGTAAACAAATTTTCTATCTTTAGCTGTTGTGATCTAAGAATCATAGAATGTCTGCTGCTTGCTAGTGGAGACGCAGGGGCAAATGGTGGCAACTGATAAGAAGATAGATCAACCATAAGTTGCAGTCCAGATGGAGAAGAGGATGAAGAAGCAGCCACAAGCACAAGACTGTCAGTAGAGGAGGGATTGTAAGCAGAGACTGAATCTACAGGAACACTGGCCAATGAGGGCGAAGCAAAGGAGGGACTAGGTAGTGCCCTAAGACCAAGAGGAGATGAGACCAATTAACGAGCTAAACCTGCACCATAATGGTTAGATAAACATGCATAGGATGATGGGTGAGGGAGGGTTGGAGGTTGTGGTAAGGTGGCTATCTGGAATAGCAAAGCTGAATGCAGGTGGCTGTTTGGATAGCTATTTGTAGTGGGTAATAATGGGTGGTAGAGCATAATCGAGAGGGTTATAGTAGGAGGTTAGGTGGGGATTGAGTTTGAGACTTGTGTAATCTGTTCAGAATTATCAAATGGAAGCATATGTTTGTGGAAGTGGACATGACAAGAAATATAAATATGGTGAGATGAAATGTCAAAACATCAATAACCAAGGTATAAGGAACTATAACCAAAGAACACACATGGAGAGAAATGAAAATCTAATTTATGATTATTATATGGATGTAGAAAAGAAAAATAGAGACACATAAAAGTATGCAAAAAATAATAATCAGGAGATTGTCAAAATAAACAATCAAACAGAGATCGATGGGTAAGAATAGGAGTAGGCATGCAATTTATAAGATAAACAGAGGTTTCAAAAGAATAATTCCAAAACAAAAAAGGTGATTTACATTACCCTAGAAGAGTAAGACTTGTTTCCACAATGTGCCTATGACGACGCTCTATTGTGCCATTTTGTTCATGAGTGTGAGGACAAATCAGACCATAATGGATACCAATGGTCTAAAAGAAGATGGACAGTTTGCGATATTCACCACCCGAATCAGTTTGAATAGAGTTTATTTTTAATGAAAATTGACGTTCAACAAGAGTTTAAAATTGATGAAAAACATAATAAACATCATATTTAACAATGAGAGGACAATACCATACATATTTAGCATAAGCATTAACAAAGATAACAAAATAATAATAGCAATTTGAAAAGAAGAGGGAATAGGGCCCCATACATTACTAAAAATTAATTCAAGCGAAGTAGAAATGTTATGACCCGTAGGTCCTAAAGAAAAACACAATGATATTGATCTTATTTTTCAAGACTAACAATTGAAAAATACGTGAAGTAGGATGACCTAGTTAACAATACCATAAATCAATAGAAGCAGAAATGTAGTGAGACCAATAGGCTTCAGGAACTAACGTGACTGAAAACTTGGTCAGGGTGTAGAGACCATCTTTACTCTGACTTGAGAGAAGGACTTCATTGGCGTTAAGATCCTTGATATAAAACACACAAGAGTGAAATTCAAAATAAATATAATTATCAAGATAAAATTTCTTAATAGAGAGTAAAGATTTCATGATTGCAAGAACATAAACATTAGATAAGGTGAAAGAACGATGTGGTGTATATATTTTTGTATGACCGAGATGAGATATAAGAAGGCCCTTACCATCACCAACATGCAAATTATCATTACCAAGATATGTTGAGAGATCAAAGATCAAAGTCTCCTACTTAGAATAGGAGATACATAAATATTAGCTTTCTTATTGTAATTATGTTTCCTACTTAGAATAGAAGATCTGCAGAATTCTTCTTTTCTATTGTAAAGCAATCTCCTTATATAAATATGTGATACAATATCAAATAATATATCGCTGTATTGAAATGAATCTCGTCTTTATTTCTTTACATGGTATTAAAGTAGAACTAGAACCATGTAGTTTCTCTACACCCTAATCTCTTGATTAGCATCCTTTCTAATTCAGTTATCATGACCAACCAAGGAAGTTCTATCATTGGTAAGAAAATTACCGATCCTGGCACACCAAACCTAAAAATTCTTGCATAACTTTTAAAAACAAATCTCTCAAATCCATACTTCACTCATCATTTAGATCATCCAGGTTTGGTCTTGATTTCTAAACCCCTGAATAGGGACAATTATTTAACTTGGGAAAGGGCCATGACTCTAGTTTTAAATTCCAAGAACATATTGTGCTTTGTTAATGGCTCAATCAGAATCCCTTTAAAAGAGATTGATCTTGAAGGTTATGCCATATGGTCTAGATGTAACGATATGGTTCACTCATAGATCATCAACACTGTTATTCTAGAGATCTCATACAGTGTGATCTACTACTCTATAGCTCAAAAAGTTTGGGAAGATCTTCATGATCAAGTCTCTCAAAGCAATGCACCTCACATCTTTGAGATTTAGTGAGATATTGCTTGTCTTCAACAAGACCAACTTTCTATCTCAACCTATTATACAAAACAGAAGGGGTTGTGGCATGAATTAGCCTCCTATAATGACACAGTCTATGGAGCACAACAAGATCAATAAAAATTAATACAGTTTCTGATGGGGTTGAATGATTCTTACAGTGCTATTTATGAACAAAGTCTCCTAATTAATCCACACTCAACTGTTCATCAAGTTATTCCCTCGTCTCTCAAGAAGAGAAGCAACGCCTCTTAAGCTCAATGCACACTATAAATGACTCTATTAACAACACTATCATGGTCGTCTGCAGTAACAGGTATAGGAATATCTGAATGTTCTTATCAATCATATAAGATGTATGACTTTTAATCACAACCAAAGACTTTCACACGTAGGCCTGACCAAGACAAACATCATTTTAGCTCTAGAAAGGGACGTCTTTTTTATTCCCACTATGAAGAACCAGGCCACTAGGTTCAAACATGTTATGAGTTGCATGGGTATCCAACTGGCCATCCTAAAGCGAGGCATAATTCAAGCTCAAAGCATTTTGGCAACAATAACAAAGCTGTAACTAATCATGTGTCAGAGGATTTTTCAAAATAAGATGACAAATCAATAGTTGGCATCTCAGAGACTCAATTAAAGCAGCTTTTATCACTTCTTAATGATAAAAATAAAGGACCTAGCTCCCAAGCACATGCCATAACAAAGCTAGGTTTGCCTAAAATCGCTTCTCGTAGTTGGATTATTGACAGGAGGGCAACAAATCGTATTTCCTCTTCATCAAAATTACTTTTGCACATAGATAGAAATTGTTCTTTGCCTTCCATTTTACTGCTTAATGGCCAAAAGGCCAAAATCTTTACTAAAGGATCACTGCCTTTGAATTTTGTTTATTATCTCCATAATGTGCTTTGTGTACGCACATTTAATGTTGATTTGATGTTAGTAAGTCATTTGATAAAAGGACTGAATTGCTCAATAACTTTTTTTTCCTTATTGGTGTATTTTGCAATATCTAGCTATGAAAAGGATGATTGGTTTGGGTAAATAACATGACAGACTATACTACTTGGTGGCATTAGTAACAAAGACATCTATGATCAACTCCACCTTACTAAAAAAACCTACCAGCTTGCAATACCACCATCTCATCAACCAAACTTTGGTATAATTGCCTTGGCCATATTTCACATCATCGCCTCAATTTAATTGCCAAGAATTTTTAAAATTTTCAGAATTCCATGATGTGTGCCCTATCTGTCTATTGGTTAAACAAAGTTGCTTGCCTTTTAAGTCCTAGTGTTATTTCTTCCACAAGACATTTTGAAAAAAATTATATTAAGATTTTTTAAAGTGATAATAGTGGTGAATTTCTCTCATTCTATTCTTTTTTTAAAACACCGGTGTCATCTTTAAACATTCTTGTGTTTACATGCCCCAATAAAACAGGATTGTGGAATGCAAACATCGTCACGTCTTACAAATAGCTTGTGATCTAAAATTTCACGTTCACCTTCCCATCCAATTTAGGGCAAATGTGCACTTACTATAGTACACCTCATCAATCAACTCCCTTCTTCCACCCTTTCTTTCAAAACTTCATTCGAACTTCTCGACACCAAATCACCCTCTTTTTCCTATATTCATGTCTTTGGTTGTTTAGCCTATGCTACCAACGTTCATCCTTCTCATAAGTTTGACAATCGTTCCACACCCTCAGTTTTTATTAGATATCTCGTTGGTCAAAAAGCATATAAATTATTCAATTTATTAGCTAAAAAAAATTTCACTAGTCAAGATGTGCAATTTCATGAAAATATTTTTCCATATGCTTTTGTCCAATCCAAACCCACCTTATTTCCTCCTCACACACCTTTTGGTCGTATTCCCCTTCTATTCCACGACACAAATTCCTTTGATTTCGATTCATCCACCTTACCTACATCCACTTCCCTTCCCATACCATATCTAGTTTCCCTTTGACCCACACCTTTGTCCCCTGTTCCCACTGATTCAGCTTCAACCACACTTGCCATCGATCCACCATCTCCACAACGTATATTCACTCTCCACACCTACACACGTTGTCCTAAACCTCTCACCTCATTTGTGCCACTTACCAACTCAACCGATCATCAAAACCCATCCCAACTCACCTTCACTACTCCTCCTTTACAATCACCTAATCAACCTCCCCTACACCCCCACCCTTTCCTAACCGATCAGCCTCCCCAACCCACCTCTAACACCATTCTGCTTCATTGCTCTAGCCGACACACTATCCCACAAGCCAAGTTTCATGATTACTTCTGCTCCAATATTTACCAATCAGCCTCCTTACTACTAGGTTTGACTAAAGGTACATGTTATTCATTGGCTAATTTTGTTTCTTATCACCATTATACACCTGTAAATCATTCTTTTATTGCTCAGCTCCATACTATCAAAGAACCCAAATCCTATTTCATAATTGTTGCTCACCCTATATGTCAAGAAGCCATGCATACTAAATTACAGGCTCTTTAAGAAAATGGTACTTGGTCCCTCACACCACTCCCAGCTGGCAACACGCTAATTGATTATAGATGGGTGTATAAAATTAAACGTCATTTCAATGGTTTTATCAAGTGCTACAAAGCATGCCTGGTCGCCAAGGGGTTCACACAATTGGAAGGTGTGGACTTTCACAATACCTTATCTCCCACAGCTAAAATCATCTTTGTTCGCTACTTACTTGCCTTGGCCACATCTTATGGTTGGTCTCTCCACCAAACGGACGTCCACAATGCTTTTCTCCATAGTGACTAAGCTAAAGAAATATAATGTCACCATCACTAGGTCTTCGACGACAAAGGGAGAACCATCTTGTTTTTCGCCTTTATAAGTCATTATATGGCCTAAAATAGGCATCTCGCTAATGGTTTGCAAAGTTTTCATAAGCAATTTACTCAGCTGGATATATTCCTTATTCACCAACAAACAAAGTAAGTCCTTTACTGCTCTTTTGATACATGTTGATGATATTCTAATCACTAGGAATGATCCGGTTAGAATTACTGCAACTAAACAATTTATGTATAACCATTTTCATCTTAAAGACCTTGGCATCTTAAAATATTTTCTTAGAATTGAGGTTACGACTTTCAAGAAAGGGATTTTTATTTCCTAGTGTAAGCATGCACTAGAAATCATTGCAGATATAGGCTTGCTAGTTGCTGCCCCAATTAATACTCCTATGGAACAAGGGTTAAAATTATCAGACAAAGGCACCTTGCTCAAAGAACCAAACTGGTATAAAAGATTGATTGGCAGATTAATTTACTTAACTATTTTAAGGCTAAACATAACTTATGCAGTATATATCTTGAGTAGATTTATGCAACAACCCTAGAAACTTCATATGAAGGCGGCTCTTTGGGTTGTTCGTTATCTAAAAAAAGCACCTGGCCAAGGATTATTCTTCTCTTCAAACAGTGACTTCAGGTTGAGGGCTTATTGTGACTTAGATTAGGTAGGATGCCCACTTACTAAGAGATCCACAACAGGTTATTGTGTTTTTCTTGGATCATCATTGATGTCTTGGAGATCAAAGCGATAGAAAGCAATATCACTCTCTTCATTTGAAGTAGAATATCGTGCAATGACAGGAGCTTGTTGTGAATTGACATGGCTCTACCATCTATTGAGGGATTTGGGAATTTTGCACCAAGAATCAGCTTTATTGTATTGTGATAATAAGGCTACCTTACACATTGTAGTTAATCTAGTTTTTCACGAGAGAACTAGACATATTGAGATGGTTTGCCATTTCATTAGAGATAAAATCAAAGATGGATCTGTATTATAAGACATGTGGATTCTGCACATCAGCTAACAGACATCTTGACCAAGCCCCTCAAAAAAGAAATCTTTGTGCCTATGGTTTGCAAGTTGAGAGTGCAGGATATTCACTCTCTAACTTGAGGGGGAGCGTTGAGAGATCATATATCAGAGTCTCCTACTTAGAATAGGAGATACATAGATATTAGCTTTCCTATTGTAATTATGTTTCCTACTTAGAATAGAAGATCTGCAGAATTCTTCTTTTCTATTGTAAAGCAATCGCCTCGTATAAATACGTGATATAATTCTAAAGTAGTCAAGGTGACAAGATTAGGTGTGATGTGTTGATTTGCATCAATATTCAAAAACCAATCAGCAAAACTAGCTGAAAAGAGATTGCACTGCACCAAATTTATATAGGTTGTTGGCTATAACCTCGGTGCTGGAGTTTAGGAAAACGAGGAGCGGTGTGGCTAAAATTCTGACACAATTGGTAGCATGGATTCTACCCCCTATTGCATTGTCAATTGCCCTACCATGTGCCTTCTCTACTATCACCAAAGGAGGAGTTTTGAAAGCTGTGATGATTAGGTCTGGAGCCAATAAAACGGTTGCCTTTGCTGCTAGACTAGTTGTGGCACCAGGCTCCATTAAAGCAGCCCCTACTGCAGCTAAAATTTTCAAAGGTCTGGCATGCAATTCTAGCATTGTGCAACAAGGGAAAATGGTGGAGTGCTAAGTGTGGGCATTAGAAGAGCATATAATGCAACTAAAGATTTATAAAGAAATTCATGCATGAGGAGGTGATTGTGAAGATCTACGTATAATGAAGGTTCGACCATGGTAATAAGACTTGTAACTAATTCTTTAAAATATGTGAGGAGGTGATTGTGAGGATCTGTATACGATAAAGGTTCGGCCTTGGTAATAAAACTTGTAACTAAGTCTTTAAACTCTCCCTAAAGACCATGAAACACGTATAAATTGACATCTTTAAGCGAAATTGGTCGGCCAACAACAGTCAATTCATCAAATAAAGCCTTAGCTTTTTTTCCTAAATTGAGTTACTTCATCACCCTGTCAAAGATCATGAAGATAACCATGAAGTTGCATAATACAAGAGTTTGAGGTGAAAGCGAGAGCTTGTCTAAGAGTGCACAATGCAGAACAAGAACTTTGGCAACGAACAATAAGATACAGATCTTCCATAGATAAATAAGAAAGAAGGCCACTTAGAATAAGTTGATCCTATTGTTTCTAGTGAAGAAAGAGCAAATTTACTTAAAAAGAGGTACCATCTCCAGCAAGAACATATGGAGATGGACATGTGTTAAAGCCATCAACAAAATCAAAAACTCTTTGACCTAGGAGATATGACAGCATCTGCATACACCAATATAGATAATTGGTGTTTGTTAATTTGAGGGAGATGACATGATGAGTGTGAGATAGAGAGATTATGCTTACAGTAGCAGAGATAAAGGTTACATCAGACACAGGCAGCAAGAAGGGAGTATTGTGGAAGTTAAAGAGAGGTTGGTCACCAACCACAATAGAGGTGAAAGTAGGCGGTGATGCAGTAGAGGAAAGTAGAAGAGCCGCTGTAGGAGAAGAAGTCTGCACTACAGGAGAAGAATATTGGATTGTCGGTGCTACAGAAGAGGAAGAAGTATTAAGTGGCTATTGTTCCATTATAAAAGAGGTTGTGAATAAAGTGTTTTAATTATTTTAGGGCTTTGATATCAAGTTGAGAATAATAAAATATGTTAGGTTGTGCCTTAGCTAACCTTCCTATTTATATATATGTGGAAGAATATGACAATAACTATAACGATTATAATATTGAAATAATTCTATATTAATTTTCTATTCAAATATATACACAGACACATTCTAAAATACCTTAAGTTTCTATAATATCTTAAGTTCATGACTCGAGGAACAATTTTTGTTTTTTCAAAACTAAAGCAAAGCAAAACTAGACAATTGTGAAATGTGCTATTAATAATTTTGACTTGAAAGGAAATTTCTAATAATCCTTTAAATCTTCACAAGAGTTGTGATTTGGATTTGGCATCAATTTCTACAAAATGGATGAGGAAGACCTGGATTATGTAGATCTTATAGGAAGAATTACTATGGTATCCCACCTTTACTAGACTTCCTATTGCCATTTTCTTTATTGGTGACACAAGCATGTCAAAATGCTATTTAGAAGGATAAACACGAACCTCGTGATAAGTTGACCATACAATCTATAATTAAGATTGAGATATAATATTAAAAAGCTATAAAAATTTTGATAGAAATGACTCACCATGTTAAAATTTACCACTCATGCCACAATCACCGATGAATATATTTTGTTAGTGTTTACCATCGTTATTACAGACAGACTATATCTGTCGATATTTTACAAAGAGTTTTGAAATATTTATTGCCCATGCCACAATTATCAATAGCCATTATGTTGGTGATTACCATTGAAAATACAGGCTGAATAATTATATAGATAAAGTTCTCGCTGGAAATTTTTACACGCTTTACCATCTATAAGACCGTCTATGTTTGGTTTCGTAAAATTTTTGACAGAATTGGCAACGAAATGAAAAATTATTGACAATCAATATTCCGACAAACGGATTTCATCGATAATGCTATCGATAAGAATTTTACCGACGAAATGAATCTGTCAATAAAACTATTCAATGATTTAGTGCAGAGAGTTTAATTATCAAAATAAAAAAATCAAGGATTAATCTGTTACTTCGCTAATAAAATTCATTTCCAAGATACATGTTATTTGTTGATTTTCTTGGAAAAAAGAAGAAGTAGAAGAATGTTTTAAAAACAAAGTAAAGAGTTCATAAACGTACTGAAGGATGAACCAATTCTTAGTTGATCCTAAACTATCATAAACTTTGAAATAAATTCTATGAAGAGGTGTATGTGTGTTTGATACTGATTTTTATGTTTTTCAATGAAAGACATTTCTTTGTTTTGCATTAAAAAAAAAAGTGTACACAGATACAATCATAGAGGTTTTAAATGTGACTCTCATTTATGAATCTTTCTTTTTATCTTTATTTATGCACTTGCTTGTAACACCGGTAACGGTGAAAAGAAATTCTGTCTGATCTTGCTTGATTAACACAAGATTGAAAAGACATGATCAGGGGCAGGGATAACCTCTATATTAGCTAGAAAAAAGAAGGGAATGATGAAAACAGCTTGTTCTTTATCCAATATTCTATAAAAAGTTGTGAAAGGCAGAGAGAACAAATTAAAGTTCTTTTCCGAACAATTTTGGAGGGCCATGTATGCATAACTTTATATACACTCACCATGTATTTCACATTTACCTTAAAAAAAAAAATCGAGTCTAGCTCAAACAACTAATTACTTCTAAATAAAAACCAGAAATCATTAGCTTTTCTTGGATATTAAATTTATTCATAGTTATTAAACATGATGAATTGATATAATAATCTAATAATTTAAAGTCTGACTTAAGTTAGGTTTCATTTCAAATTATAGTTGACCTACAGTTCAATTACTGTTGACTTAATAAAAAAAATTAAAAACTTATTTTTTTAGACATAAATGTTAGACTGATGCTAACCCGATAATTTAATGACTCAAGCTTTAAATTGGATTGAATTCTTAAATTGAATTAAATTCTAGACTGAACGGATGTGACAACCATGATTTACTAAAATCATTGACGTTTACTTTATCTATATTTGCATCATTTTTTAGGTTACTTGGTTAGAAAAATTCTACAATTAAAAAAAAATTAAGAATTCTTTGTTACAAACAGATATTAATTTTAATATTGAAAAGGAAAATTAAGCTCCCTCTCCATTCCTTGCATTTCTAAACCTGTATAAGAATTATATTAAATCGTGACATTTAAAATTTAAAATAATAATCTCAATTTTTTACTAATTATTATCACTCCAACTAAAAAAAAGGGGCTCAATTTAACTAACCATATAAATAATAATTAAGTTAATATATTTTTGAAGTTTGAACTGCTGCACAAAATTTTATAATAATGCCAAAAAAAATTCAACAATCTAAATTTTATATTCTTACGTTCATTTTTTTAATCCAAAGCCCAACAAAAGCACAATTAATAAATTATTCAATACAATTAAAAGATACAAGGTCAGTTTAATTGTTCACATGATTAATAAATCCAATTAATATCGCTGAGAGGTTAATGAGTTAATGTAATGATGTGGTAACCGGTTTATGAGAGGTTAATGAGTTAATGTAATGATGAGGTAACTTGTTTAAGACTTGGGCGCAATATTTTTGTCTAAATGACAGAGTGTACCTATTACGGGCCTCTCAAGCCCATAATTTCTTTCTTTCTTTCTTTTTTCAATTCTATTTTTTCCTTTGAGTTTTTTTACCATTTTATTTTTATTTATTTAATTTCAGTTCTTTTTTTCTTGGTTTTTATTTAATTTATTTTTTAATATTAAATTAATTTTTTTTCTTGGATATAATTAATGAATAATGAATCAATTATAATAAAACAATTCTTATATAATTTAATTTAAAATTTGAGCTAAACAAATATTTGAGTCAAGATTTTTCATATTTAAACTAGTATACAAATATCATGATAAGGCTAAAATATTTTTAATAATTTAAATATTATTTTTTTATATTTAGTTGTTTTTATTCAAACGGTAGTGATAGCACGTTAAATAAACTTAAAATCTTATAATAATTGTATATGCTTAACCTATAGTTATTTTAATTCAAATATTACAATAATATATTTATTCATGAGACAATAAATTGATTGTTTTGTTTCATGGCATAAAGCAACATAACACGATGAACAAACCGCAACAATCAAATCATTGTGCAGCACAATACTGTACAACAAGAATTCAAATAGGCTCAAAGTTATTAAGCTCGACTTCCAAGTAAGCTAAAATACTTGTTACAAACTAGTAGCTACTTCATTTTCAAGCGAGGTCGATGAATCACTTGGTATAAATTAATATTAATTAGTTCTCTCTTCTTCTTCTTTTTTTTTTTTTATGAAATCAAGAATAGATATATAATAATCAAGAATAAAAAAACAAAAAAAAAAACATGAGTAGTATGAGCAGAGTTTTAGCTACATAGATTGTAACTTAAACATTAGCTTAATTATATGAAAGAAATACAAAAAAAAGCTATAATCCTACTATTAAATCAAGCAAAACAAACCCCCACTAAATCAGAAATTAAGCAAACCAAACTGAAATGCATTCATGATTCCTGTATAGATCAACACCATTATACCAAAAGAAAGAGTTAAGATTTTTTATCCAACCTGCAGCAAAATAAAACAAAAACCATAGGATATCTTCCTATATTGGCTTTTGTTCCTCAAATATCAAGTTGTTTCTAGCATTTCATATAGTCCAGACAATACTAAATATAAAGCCCCCCAAACAGATCTTTCAAACTTACAGTGGTTGCCCTGCAAAAGACTTGGCCATTGATATTGAAGGTCATCAAAGCAATACGGTATTACGCAACTCAAACCTCTCCAAGCTACAATCTTGTTCCATAGTTTCCAAACTACTAGGCAATGTAAGAGGATGTGAGATATAGTTTCTGAATGCTGCTCATAAAAAGAGCACCTATCCTCGTGAAGGCTTAGAACGTGTCTCTTTACTAGGAAGGCTCTTGTGCAAGAGCCTTTATTTAAAGCAGCCATAAATTCATTTCTATTCCTAGAGAGCAAATGGATTTCCATACATTTGTGATATAAGTTGTGGAACCAGCATCCTAATCCTTTCAAGGGCAAGCATACAAGAGTTTACAGTATAGTCTCTATCTTTCCCCCATTCCCAAATCAACTTGTCTTCTTTTAATCGATGAATAACTGCAAGATTAAGATCAAACATTAATCTTTAAACCATCAGGGTCTCACTAGCTTTGAGGGGCCTTCTCCATTTCAGATTCCAATACCAAATATCCTTTAACCAGTATCCCATCTGACTAACAAACCCTGACTTAGAGGAGGACAGGTGGAAGAGGACTTGATAAAAGTTAGCTAAACAAAAGCTAGTCAACCAAGTATCTAATCAAAATTTAACATCATTACCATTATCCATTTTAAGTCTACAACCATCTCGAATAAGAGAGTTATCAAGATTTGATTTGGTAATAGTAGAACTGATTCCTTACCAAATCCTTGAAAGTTTTTTCTTAAACGTGGGCATCCCATTTATGAACTAAGGTCTATATTTTGCCTTAATGAAATCTGCCCAAATAGCTTTATCATTGCTTCCCAATTTCCAAATCCACTTGAAGAGAAGAGCTTTGTTTTTTGCTAACATATTCTCAACACCTAAACCACCAATGTCTTTTTCTTTTGCCACTGCATCCCAAGTAAGCCGATGAATTTTCCTGTTATTAACACTCCTACCCTAAAAAAAATCAAGACTATATGGTTGTGATCATGCGTGTCACTGTCTTTGGAATGTAGAAGATGGACATGTAATAGAGAGGAATGACAGAGATTACACTTTTAATCATAATTGTTCTCCCCACTAGTGATAATAACCACCCCTTCCAAGAGTTGAGTCATCCTTTTAATCTAAGAGAGAACAGGTTTCCATATGGAAATCTTTTTGGGATTAGCACCTAGAGGAAACCCCAAGTATTTGATTGGGAGAGTATCACATCTACACCTGAGAACACCAAAAATCCCTTTAACATATATCTTATCCACCCCCACACCCACCAAACTACTTTTATAGAAATTAACATTAAGACCTGAGCATAAACTAAACCAATGTAACATTCTCTTAGTATTTAGCAAGCATTGAAGATCATTTGGAAGGAAAAGAAGAGTGTCATTTGTAAATTCCAGATGATGAATATATGTTGTTCCTGTAGATTCCACACCATACAGAGCACCTATTTTTAGGCTCTTGCTGATGACAACTAATATGCCTTCAGTTGCCAAACAAAAGAGAAAAGGGAAGAGGGGATCCCCTTGTCGTAGACCATAAGATGTTGTAAACTTAGAAGTAGGGGAACCATTGATTAAAATGAATAGTCTTACAAATGAGACACATGGCATAATCCATTTCCTCTAACGAGCACCAAAATTCTTATAACCCATAACATCATTAAGATAGGACCAGGAAACAGTGTCAAAAACTTTTCTGAAATCAAGTTTAAGAAGGAAACCTTGATACTCCTAGATTTCATGGAATCTAGCATTTCATTGGCAATAAAGATTGAGTCCAGAATGTTTCTGCTAATAGTGAAAGCTGACTAGGAAGGACTAACCACACTTTGCATAACTGCTTTTAGCTTAGTGGCAAGAATGTTAGGATTATGGACATCACCTATCTCCACATTGGTATGATATTGTCCACTTTGGGCCTAAGCCCTCATGGATTTGCTCTTGGATTATACCCAAAAGGCCTCATACCAATGGAGATATTTGTCCATCCTTATATACCCTTGATCCTCCCCACAATTCAATTCCTGTTATTTTAGGACGTCCATTTCTTGCGATACCACTTGTCAGGATTATGGACACCACCTATCTCCACATTGGTATGATATTGTCCACTTTGGGCCTAAGCCCTCATGGATTTTCTCTTGGATTATACCCAAAAGGCCTCATACCAATGGAGATATTTGTTCATCCTTATATACCCTTGATCCTCCCTATTTCTAACTAATGTGGGACTTTGGTCGCATACCCAACAAAGAATCTTAGGAATAATCTTATATAGCCCATTTAATAAACTAATAGGTCTATAGTCATTAAAAGAGGAGCTACAACTTTTGAAATTAAAGCAATATAACTAGTGTTAATACCTTTAAGAAGGTAGCCTCTTATGAAGAATTCAAGAACCATTGTGGATAGGTCATGTTGTATTAGCTCCCAAAATTTCTTATAAAAATTAAAGTTAAACACATCAAGGGCTTTAGAGCCTTCACTACTAAAGATGGCTAGATGAACCTCTTCTATAGTAACCTCTCATTCAAGCCAGGTTGTCTGGTTCTCACTGAGCTTTATAAAGTCTATACTGCCCATCGTGGGTCTTGTAGTCAAAGTTTCAAAGTAGATGTTTGAGAAATATGTTTTGCTCCTTCTTTGATTTCATTTGGACTATAGAGAATCTTCCCGTTGTCTATAAGTTGATGAATATAGTTTTTGCATCCCCTAACTTTCACTGAGATGTCCCCCATCTTAAGCCAAGACTGTCTTGCCTTTTGTCTCCATATGGATTCAACATATATGTAGAGTTTCCATTGCATTCCCTTCTGCTCATATAGCCTTTTTCATTCTGAGTCAGAAATCTTACCACTTTCAGCTTGATCCTCAATGAGCTGAATAGAAGAATGGATATTTTGCATAGCCCAATCCTGATTCCCAAATTCAGTTTTATTCCACTAACCTAGCTTCAGTCGCAGAGCACTAATTCGTCTAATCACCTAAAAGTCCCTAAGGATATCATGCACAATTTCTTACCAGAAAACCTTTAGAGTATTTTGGAAAGATGGTGCTATTAAAATAATTAAGATTAAACACAAAAAAAAGGCTAGAATTCTGAATAATCTATATATTATGAATGCTTAGTTTTAACATAAATACAAGTAAAGTATATATAGGTTAAGCTGAAAGTACTATTCTATCCTTAATAAATAAAACTACATAAATATTATTTAATATCTCCTCTCAAACTCACGATGCTGCAGCTATAAGCATAGAGAGTTTGTCAATCAGAAAACAAAAAAAATGAAAGATGGAATGTGCTTAGGTAAAGAAATCTACAATCTGCAAGGAAGAAGAAACAAAAAGCAAAGCAATGGTGTCATGCTTGAGATGATGACGAGTAAGATGAGAATCGATCTCAATATGCTTAGTTTGCTTATGAAAAATCAAGTTTTGAGCAATCTGAATAGAACTCTGGTTGTCACAATATATAGAAGTAGGATGAGAATAGAAAACTCTCATATCAGCAAATAATCAACGTAACTAAACAATCTCTTTAGTAGTAAATGTCATTGCATGGTATTCTGCTTCGGTGGATGATTGAGAAATAATAGACTATTTCTTGCTTTTCCAAGAAACAAGAAAATCACCTAAAAAGATATAGAACCCGGTAACAGATTTGCAATTTGTGAGATCACTACCATGATCAACATTAGAGTATGCACACAACTCTAAGAAAAAGGTGGATGAAAGTAAAAGACTCTGAAAAACTGTACCCCAAAGATATCACAAAATACGAAGAGCAGCTACCCAGTGAACAGTAGTAAGAGAAGCAATAAACTGACTAATAATATGAATAGTATATGCAATATCTGGATGAGTAATGGTGAAATATATCAAACTCCTAACAATAGTGCGGTATAAAGTAGGAATTATCAAAGGTAAACCATCAGAAGAAGAGTATCTCGCATTAACCTTGTTGTTACCCAATTTTGGACCCATGTTTTGATAATTTTTCAGAAAAATCCAAAAATAAAGAAAAACAATGAAAATTCAAAAAAATGTTTTTTAATATATTTTTGTCATTTTAGCATTTTTAGCATCGTCTCAAAAGAATTTAAATTTTCAAAGATTCTTAGGATCGCATTCAACTTTTAACGCGTTATTTTAAAAATTACCGATTTTCCACTCAAGACAATGTTAATAAGAAAAATCCAAAAAAATAAGAAAAAATCAAAATCTATAAAAAAGGAAGTTGAGGGAATAATTTTGAAGCCTAAATAACAATTTATCTATAAATAGTACCCTTCAACACACATAAAAGAGGGGTAATTTTGTAATTTGAAGGAAGCAACACAAAAAAAGGAAAACACTAATCTCTTCTCCCTCAGAAGGTCGCCAGCCTCCCACCTCACTTGGTTTTTTTTTCCTTCTCCCTCGCCCTGCCACTGTCGATCTCCCCACTCCCCATTGAAAAAAAACTCTCACCCAGGCGGTCGATTCCTTCTTCTTCCGCACTCCCCCATCTCCCTGTCATCTTCCCTCTCTCAGTTGTCTCTCCCCACCGTCAGCCTCTCAACCTCCAAAACCAAAGTCATTCCCCCCTCAGTTGACTTAGAGCATTTGGCCAAAACCAAATAGAAGCCACCTCTTCTCTTTGACAGAACAGAATCCCCTCACTCTCTCATTTCCATCGCCAGGTCTCTTCTCCATTCAGCCACAGCGGCGATCGAACAGCAGTAGCATCATCCCTCTCCATCCCAACTGTTCCCTTCCATCGGTCTCCCTCCCTGGCCATCTCACAGATCTCCAACCAACCGGCTAGCAGCAGCGTCTGTTTCCCTTTTGGTCTCAACTGTAGCGACCAAAACAGGCACCGTCTTTAGCTCCTCCCCCACACATAGCTACACACGCAGCTTCGGCCTCTAGCGCTCCTTCCTCAGCCACCAGGTCTGCCATCTAAAAAAGGACAGAACAGAAAACTAAGAGGAAGAAAGAAGAGTGGGAGTAGATCTAAGAAGGAGAAAATGAAATAAAAACCATTGCTTGTTGCATTTTCTTGGCTTTGCAGGTGGCGTTACTTCCCACTGCCAGTGCAAAAGGGGAGAGGAGGAGAAAATGACCCAGATCCACCCATCTCTCAGGTAATACCCGTGGCAGTGCATGGAGGAGACACGTTGCCACTGTTCCTACAATTGTAGAAGGCCTTTTTTGCAATTTCTAGAGTTTTAGGGATTATTTTGTAATTTTTGTTTAGTGATGAATTTTTTTATATAATTTTTAATGTGGATGTACAAAAAAAAAATATAGTAAAAGTGAATGTGTGTGTTTGTATTTCTTTTATTTTTTATATACTTTTTTAATGACAAAATCGCAAAAGGCAAAAGAAGAATTTAATATTTTGATTGGCTCACGGATAAAAAATTATGAACTTACACGTAAGTTGTAGTTTTAATATTCGATGAAAAGATAAAATTGTTAAAACATCTTTAACACATCAAGTCCTCGAAGTAGTTTACCTCAAGTAGGGTGTGTTAGGGGTGCTAATACCTTCTCTAACTACAACCAATTCCTTACTCACGAATCTCTGGCAAGACCATTACACTCAGGTTTCCTAATAGCCCTCATTTGAATACTAGGTGGCAACTCCAAGGATTCAAACCAATCAAAACAAATGAGAAATGAAGAATCGTTAGCTGATGCCGTGCGGATTTTGACGTGCGACAGAATGGCGACTCCACTAGGGACAGGTAATGTTTTCAACATTATTGAACTAAGCCTTGTGTTTTTTATGTGTTTTAATTTGTTGTTTTTGTCTTATTTTATTTTATTCATAAATTATATAGAATTGTATCATGCATCAAAAGCTTTAATTTTTGAAAACACGCACCAGCTTCAGGTTAGGTGAGGGACTAGCAGCTTGCCTTATGACTTTATTCAAGGTTTAAGCTTGTGTAAACCCAACTCTTCATTGAGTACTTAGACTAGTAATAATTGGTACATGTGCTAACCCATTACCTACTGGACCTCCATATTACCTTTAAAAGGGTGATCACTAGGACAATAAGAGACCCTTTTTAGAGACCAAGTAGTAAATCTACCCTTTGTCTCACGTAACAAGATTAGAACCTACCTTTAGGATATATGCTCCATATATATATTGTTTTGCATTTGAGCAAGCCCTTCTTAAAGCATCTTGAGTTCAGGACTTATGAGAGATATAATGGTCATTACTTAAGAAATTTCTATTTGTAGAGTTTGAGCAAGAATAAAAACTCTTGCCTCATCATACAAGAATTTTGACCATATGTCACCCCTCGAGGGGCAAGTTCATCATATAGATTACATGTCATGCATTTATCATGCATGCATTGAGATGAAAACTAGGTCCCCCAAATAAGCTTTGCTACCCCTGATTGAAAAACAATGATGGCAAATGAAGAAAGGGGTCATAGAGAGGCTTAGTGTCAAAAGGAAGTTGAGAGCATCAAAGGTGAAGTAGCTAGACTAAGATTTGCCTGAACAAGTGTACAGTATCAAACGGAAAGGGAATGTCTGTACAATCTTCTGTGGGAACACTATTTGTCCACATCGAATTGAAGCTGCACCTCTCCTTTTTCAGTCATGAACAACAGAAGCAATGCTTTCAGTCATCAATTAATGACAACCTTTGTTCTTGTTTAGTTGCATTGTTAATTATTCATAAACTCGACATCTTCCATTGACACCCAATAGGTGCTAACCTTCTGTGCATGGTGTATTAGTCTTCTTTGAAGTTACCTCCACTGCAAACTCAATTTTAGTTCAGCAGCACAAGATGGTCTGGAAAAAAAAAAGAGAAAAAAAATGAGTAGACACTGAACTTCTACATGGTAGAGCTCTCTCTATAGAGATTTGTTTGTGGACTTGCCAAAAGGGAATGCAAGAGGGAATGTATTAGTTTTATATGATATGAAACTTTCTCTCATTAGCTTCATCACCAAGACACTATAGTAGGTTAATGAGCCAAACCTAGTCTGAAAAACATGAGCAAACATCAAACTTTTATGTGGCAGAGCTCTCTTTATAGAGATTTGTTTGTGGATCTGCAAGGGGAGAATCTAAAAAAGGATGTAGTAGTTTCAAGTCATCTATAATTTTCTCCCATCATTGTTATCTTGAAAACAAATCAAAGAGAAAAGAGACAGACTTGGATTGAAAAAACAGGAAGAAGACTAAAACTGTAATAGAGCATAACTCCCTTTGCACGTGGCTGTTTCCTACACTATTGGTGGAATCAAAGAAGAAATAGAGGAATTTCAAACTCATTAGCTTCTCCTCTAATAAAGACAATGCGTCAATTCACACATCGGTAGTGGTAATGCTGTATTTTTTGGGCACTGCCAAGATTACCAAGCTGTTAAAAGGTTTCCAACAACCTTTAACCAACCATAACAACATTGGAATACTAACATGAAGTTGTGTGGATTGCCAAAAGAATTGAGCTAGTTATCAAGATAAGAAAGATTGAACGTTTTACCGTGGATTCCAGAACTATAAAGAGAGTTGAATTAGAAGATAACTCTCAATTGAGAAACCTTAGTTATTTTGCCTAGTCAAGTCTTACCATAATATTAACTGCTCAAATATCTTTACCAAGATTAACATCCCTCTACCACTTGAGTTAATTGACCAACATCTACCAGATTCCAAACTTGTCCCAACTTCGACAAATTGCATCTAACCACCGTAGCATAATTCAGACGAGAAGTGAATATCATGGTGAGTTCCTGAGCCATTGTAGTTGAATAGATGCAAGAGTTCCAAGAATCAAGCTGAGTTTGTGAAAGATGATGTCATCGATCATTTGTCGCCCGAACATCCTTAGAATGACAAGTGATCGAAGTTGCTTGGAAAAACATAGATATGACCAGAGTAGCTTATCTAAGAAGGGTGTTGACCTATCAAATCATTTTTATTATTTGACATTTTGTTTTGGGATCACATCTCATCCTTTAACGAAACATGTCTTTTCTTTATCTCTTTGTTATTCTGAAAGTATGAGATGTTTCTTTCAAATGTTATTTTGATAAAATATTTTGATCAAGCTCCAATATATGATTAAGATTAATCAATCTTGAAAGTTAAAAGTATTTTGATTGCAGAAATGACTCGATGCTTGTTAAAATGTTATAAGGTGACCAAACAATTTTAAACTCATACATGAAACTGAACCACTCGCCATGTAGCTAAGTTTTAACAGTATGCATAATGACATGTAGTGGGTTTAGTAGTTACGGACTCGTGAATCATGATTCCTACAAGTCCAAATCATTACATTAGACGAGGTCAAAATTTATCGATTCTAACCAACCTTGCTTGAAATGAGAAAAGGTCATCTTTGTTATCCTTTCACATTTCTTGAAATATTATCCCTTGCAATCCTATTTGAGCTAGAATGATTTTCTTTCAAAGAGAAATCCTGACCAGGATCACACCCCATACTGGGGGCAAATGATAGATATTTTAAAGATATTGATAGAATTAAAGTCCAAGGATTGAGAAAGGGCTAGAAGAAAAAAAAAAACATGGATTGAGGGCTATCCAAGAAAACTTTGAGGAAGGCTATGTAAAAGAAAAAAGAGTGGAATGGAAGGAGAATGATTATCAATTCTAAGAGCGGCAAAAAAAAGGGGGTTTCAATTGAAGAAAGACACAACAAATGCCAAAAGTCAAAAAAAAAAAAATCAAGCTTCATATCTTTTGGTGTGTCTATGATAAAGCCTCTAGTGTCTTCAAAAAGATTAGGTTGGTTATTCATGAAATAAAAGTTGAATTAGCATTATGATCTATGTTAAGAGAATTCTGATCTCTAAAATTAACAAGGTTATATGTTATTTTTTCTACAATGACAACAAGAAAAAGAGAGTTGATGAATAGTTGATGTTGATTTTAGGTCTTTGAAACCCTCAAACACCTTTTGAGCTTGTGAATATCCTTTCTTTCATAAGCCATGAACCATAGCCTACATTACGTGCTTTTAAAAGCCCTTTTTGATCAAGAAAGCAATTTGAACCAATAACTGGCGATCTTAAAATTTAAAGAGTTGTTCCATAAGGGTTATGACTTCATGAATCAAGCTACTAATTATTATGCATGCTAATAAAATTGGTGCTAAAAAAGAAAACAATCTTTCTTGATAAATCCTTAAGTTTTCACTTAAGCCATTTGTTTTCCTTAAAATTCATAAGAAGGTCATTTCATCCCAGACCATCAAAAGATATACCCAAGATCAAAGATTAAAATTGACATAAAAAACCATGAAAAAGGTCATTTTAATCTTACAGCAGGCCATTTCTATTTTCAAAATACAAGACAATCAAAGGATTGCATTGAATATTGTGTGTTAGGTCTTTGACCAAAGAAGCTTTAATTCCCAAAAGAAAAAAACTTTTCAAAATTAACATCTTTTTTATTTCATTTTAACATTTAGACGGGAATAGACCTGATCTTTGAAAGATGAGATTTGATTCTAAAATAAGATTGTCAAATAGGAAGAACATTGATCGAATTTGCAAAATCTTAACAAAAATGACATCAACATTTCTTGACACTCCTTGAAAAGTTGACCACTTGGGGGCAATACAGTGGACCCCGAAAAGGAAAACAAATAGTGTTCAGATCAGTTGGGGGCAAAGAAAAATCAAATGATGAGTCATCAAAGTCCATCAAAGTTATGTTTAGCATCTAATAATGACAAAGAAAAAACTTCTTAAGTATAAACAAATGAACGAGCATTCAGATCATTGTTGGGGGCAATGTTTGTTTAAAGATAGTTTGTGATTTAGTGAACTTCAGCAGCAATTGATGAACAACGTTGCACTTGAAGGGCATTTTATTATCGTCAGCTTGGGTTACCCTCTGAAACCCAGCTATGACTCCTGACAAATGTTATTGTATGAGTGCATTTGAATGAATATCAAACAGATGCACACCACTAAGACTGACTGTGGGATCTTCTGTTTTAAATCTCAAAGGTGTACTTCATCACATGAATATGGGTGATGAACATCATTGATAATGCCAAATCATTTTTTTGTATAAACTGATTTGACAAGCTAAGAGGAATCCATGGAGAAGAACATTAAGCTTAGGATGATGAGCTTTTTACTGCAAACTATGAGATGCATGCCTGGATGACTTGGCAATTCTATGAAGGTTGATGATAACATACTTGAAAAGTATTGTTTCAACTGGAGACAAGTTCATGACTAATTGACCATCTTGATGGGTGTTGGCAAGATGCACACAACCAATTAAAGAACAATTCTTGAAAGAATTTAGGAGATAAAATTCTTTATGATGAATCAATAAACACCACACTTAGGGGCATTCTCATGCTTGATAAACAATGAGAGAAGTAATCATTGCGAACAGCCCAGGATATGCATGACACTTACAACTGAGTGGATGGCTAGCACATAGATAAGCCAATAAATCAAAAGGACAAAGAAGGCTTTGTAATGCAAGCAAAGGCACTTTATGACGATGGAACATCAAAGAAGGGGGACCTATATTCCAAATCAGGTAAGGATGCATGCATGTCATCTAACCTCAAAACATTGCAGAATTGTTTTTAAATTATTACAGAAAAAATCCTTAATGAGGTCCAACAAGATTGTGGAAAAAGAAATAAGCATTACGTTGATAATAACAAAGAATTTGATTTGATCATGAAATAAGAAGAAGATAAGATGAACCCTACTATTAGGAAAATCTCAAAAAAGTAAAAAGACCAACCATGCAATTGGGAAGCCCTAAGTTTTCAACCCCCATAATCAGGAATTACCAGGTCAACCATGTAATAAGGAAGCATCAAGTTTTCAAACCCTACAATTAAGAAATTATCAAGAAGCACCAAGTTTTCCAGCCTTTCTCCTGTCATCCTTTCAGGACTTTATCAGGTAAGTCTTATTTTTCACACTTGTCACATCACATCTTCTTTGGGTAGGTCACCCATTACAACGCAACCAGTTCTCCATGTTTGTTTTTTTATCTAGGTAGGTCACCCATTACAATGAGACCATACTTTGTATTTTTTTCCATTTGGGTCGGTCACCCATCACAACCAGACCACTTTTCATATTCTTTCCACCTAGGTAGGTCACCTGTTACAATAGACCCCCTTTCACACATTTTTTGTTTTTGGTTTAATGAGGTCGCCAGATGGGATCTCATATAGCTTTGGTTAAAAGAAATCACCAGATGGGATTTTAGATTGACCAAGCTACACATATTTTTTTAGTTCTAGTTAAATGAGGTCGCCAAATGAGATCTCAGGTGGCTTTGATTAAAGGGAATCGCCAGATAGGATTTTAGGTTGACCAAGCTATACATATTTTTTAGTTCTAGTTGAATGAGGTCGCTAGATAGAATCTCACGTGGCTTTGGTTAAAAGAAATAGCTAGATGAGATTTCAAGTTGACTAAGCTACACATATTTTTTAGTTCCAGTTGAATAAGGTCGCTAGATGAGATCTCAGGTGGCTTTGGTTAAAAAGAATCGCCAGATGGGATTTTAGGTTGACTAAGCTACGGATATTTTTTTGTTTTGGTTTAATGAGGTCACCAGATGGGATCTCAAATAGCTTTGGTTAAAGGGAATCGCCAGATGGGATTTCAGGTTAACCGAGCTGCATACATTTTTTGTTCTAGTTGAATAAGGTCATAGATGGGATTTCATTAAGCTTTGGTTAAAGGACATCATCAAATGGGATTTCAGGTTGACCGAGCTCCACACATTTTTTGGTTTTAGTTAAAAGAGATCGCTAGATGGAATCTCAAGTTAACAGGAAAAAAAACAGAGAGAAAAGAGAAAGAAAAAAAGAAGAAAAGTAAGGTCTTTCAATGAGTGGATTCAACAAGTTAGGAAGATAAGTTTTTCTTTACAAAGCTTACTATGCAAAATATTGAGTTTTGCTTCGTAATCATTGTAAAGAGGGGGTATATGTTGCTACCCAATTTTTAACCCATGTTTTGATAATTTTTCAAAAAAATCCAAAAATAGAGAAAAACAATAAAAATTCAAAAAATATGTTTTCTTAATATATTTTCATCATTTTAGCATTTTTAGCATCGTCTTAAAAAAATTTAAATTTTCAAATAATCTTGGGATCGCATTCAAATTTTAACGTGTTATTTTAAAAATTACCAATTTTCCTCACTCGAGACGATGATAATAAGAAAAATCCAAAAAAAAAAATCAAAATCTATATATAAAAAAAAAAAAAACAAAGTTGAGCGACTAATTTTAAAAGGTAATTTTGCAATTTATAGGAGGCAACACAAAAAAAAACCTAATCTCTTCTCCCTCGAATGGCCGACTTAGAGCATTTGGCCAAGACCAAAGAGAAGCCACCTCTTCTCTTTGACAGAACATAATCCCCTCACTCTCTTATTTCTATCGCCAGGTCTCTTCTCCATTCGGCCACTGCGACGGTCAAACAGCAGCAGCGCCGTCCCTCTTCATCCTAACTATTCATTTCCATCGGCCTCCCTCCCTAGCCATCTCACAGATCTCCAACCAGCTGGCCAACAGCAGCGTTTGTTCTCCCTTTTAGGCTCAACTATAGCGACCAAAGCAAGCGCCATCTCCAGCTCCTCCCCCACGCACAGTTGTACCCACAGCTCCGGCCTCCAGCCTCCAGTGCTCCTTCCTCAGCCGCTAGGTCTACCATCTGAAGAAGGACAGAATAGAAAACTAAGGGGAAAAAAGAAGACTGCGAGCATATCTGAGAAGGAGAAAATGAAATAAAAACCATTGCTTGTTGCATTTTCTTGGCTTTGCAAGTGGCGTTACTTCCCACCGTCGATGCAAAGGGGAGATGAGGAGAAAACAACTTAGATCCACCCATCTCTCAGGTTATACCTGCAGCGGCGCATGGTCAGGTTATACCTGCAGCGGCGCATGGTGGAGCCACGGCGCCACTATTCCTGTAGTTGCAGAAGGCCTTCCCTACAATTTCTAGAGTTTTAGGGACTATTTTGTAATTTTTGTTTAGTTTTGATTTTTTATATATAATTTGTAATATGGATGTAAAAAAAAACAAAAAAAAATATAGTAAAAGTGAATGTGTGTGTTTGTATTTGTTTTATTTTTTATATACTTTTTTAATGATAAAATCACAAAAGGCAGGATTTTTGGGAAATAAACCTGAGCTTCATAATCGTGTGCATCCTTTTCTTTCTCCACCTCACATCTGCTAAAACACTGCATCATAATCACTTCTGTGACATATTCTAGGTCCATAAAGGAGAAGTTCTTGTTTGCAGCCATATATGGTTGCTCCTTTATAGCCACTATCTCAGAATCACTTGGTGATGAAGTGCAATCCAGCTCAGAATCAAACTCTTGATTAACCCCAAGGGAGTAAATGAGCGAGGCTAAATCCGTGCAAGCCTCATATTTAATCTCCGAGATGTTAATTTCCACTTTTTCCTTATCTATCGTGAGATTAACTGTTCCATTAATAGAAACCATGGGTGGCTTGCCTACCAAGATTGTTAACCCTGATATAGTTCCTTTACTAACAGAAGTCAAGTCATAGCCAAGGACCTTACAATCTCCCCCCATTAGTCGTTTAATGCATTCCATATTCCAAGCTACAATGGGGAGACCAGAGATAAGTATCCAAGAGAAAATGTCAGAGGCCTTATCCGTGATGCACCAGGGTCTTAATTCTTCAAAATATTGTCCCCAAAATTCCTTCTCTTCATCTGCCGCAAGCTGCATATCTTGTTGTGTTTTGAAGGTGAGGATTGCTTTCGACGCCCCTAGGAACCGAAAGCCTTCCATGTTGTGCAAAGTCATCAACATCTTTTTTTAATCTTAGCATAATCCGTTCCATTTGAAAAAAGCCCAACCAGACTACGACTCAGCCATTCACGATCTTCCTCACTTGTTTGGTATGTGACATTCCTTACTGGTTTCTCGTTTACCACCTCTTTGTAAGAACGCCCATCCCTTTGCTTTATTGGAACTTTGATGGATGAAAACGTTGGCACATGGATTGCCCTTTGTTTTACAACCTGGCGTTGATACTTTGCAATGTTAACATGCAGTTTGTAAGAAGAGAACCATATCTTGTTAAGCTGCTTTGTGATATCTGCTTCAGGGTCGCTAAGAGATAAGAAGCCAAACCTTTTCCCAGATTTGTTGAGCCTTTTTGAGACAAAAAGCTCTGTGATTGTTCCATATCTTTGAAATTCCTTCCTAAGCTCTGTGAAGGTGAGCCATGAGGGGAAACATTCAAAATAAAAGATTTGCGCTACTGGATGATCGAAATTTTGTGTGAAAACCCCTGAGTCGGTAAAACAAGACTCGGATGAGAGGGAACTCTGGTTTGATGCAGAGGAAAGGTTTGGGTGGATGATGGAGGGGCGTTTTTGTATTGGGTAAGTGGATTTGATGTTTGGGTATGCTTTCCCCAGAACGTCCTTTGAGGGTAGGTCTCGGTGTTAGTATGTCTATTGGTGTCAATGTGGGGTCATCAAGGCAAAAAAGAGATGGCGGCGTAGATTTTGTGGGGAAGTGAGCTTTGGTTGGGATAGGGTTGGTGGGGGACAGGGGAGAGGGGGAGGGAGCGAGGGAGAGCATTACAATTTTACTATCCGTCATGAAAGTATTTAATTAGTTCTATTTGATATATGTTATTGAGTATACGTCATAAAAAAGAGGTGGCGGTGTCAGCATTATAATTTTAATTAGTTCTATTTAATATATGTTATCCCTCTGTTGATGTGCATCATCTAGAACTGGTACGTAATTGCTTATCATTAGTGAGTATACGTCCTAACAATGTCTATAGCACTAAATATGGAGGGCCCTTCACATAGCTCTTCACTTAGTCCTTTGCATAGTGCAAGCCTTAGTCCTGATTCGGGACTGCATTCTTGATGACCAAAAGTGGGGAACATGACGAAATTCCCAACCAAAGGATGGCGCCATATATTCCAAGGGTTCTACCAGAGTTTCGTGGAATGAAAGAGAACACGGGTTGCTATGAGCCAAAGGTGGTCTCCATCGGTCCCTATCACCATGGGAAAAAAGAACTCGAGAAAATGGAGCCTCAAGACTAAAATGGCCCGCCAGCTTGTCAAAGATAGTAGCCGGACAGCTGAAGAAATGTACAACAAGGTCAAAGATTTGGTCAGCGATGCAAGGGAACGCTATGCAGAGGAGTCAACCCGTCAGTTCAACGATGAGAAATTCACCCAGATGGTGTTTCTTGATGGCTACTTCATTCTCCAATTTCTCACCGACAAGCTTAAGAAACAGAAGCTGAGGAATGAAGATGTTGCTTCAGTTACAAGGGACTTGTTATTACTAGAGAACTAGCTCCCTTTCAAAGTCCTTATTCCATTGATGAGGTTGTTGCAAGTATGCTAATATTTAATTTAACTAGGTGTGATTTAGCATGAACATGAACTAGAATTTGTTTACTTTGTTTAAATCTTAGCAATAAAATTATATTTGTTGATGAACTTAGGATATATAAAAGGAAACAAGATCACATTGCTGGGGAGGATAAGTCTTCGTCCGGACAAGTAAGTAAAACATATCTACTTGGTGCCATCGATTTTAGTTCTTTTGTATTTAGTTTAGGAACATGCTAAATTAATTAATTTTTTATTAAATTATTTATATTATTTTGCTCATAACTTGCATGCATCATAAAAATTTGAACTAAACATTTTTTATTTCAATTTTCCTAGAAGCTGAGTTCGGAAAGTGAAGATCAAGATTTGATGAAAATCTTTGAACGTTTCTTCGAAGACATGCTTGCAATACGTCCTCAAAGAGTCGTGCTGGGAAAAGATATCCAATTTTCTTTCAGAATTGCCAAGAAAATTAATATCAAGATCCATGGGTATTGGCTATGGTTTAAATTTCTACTATCATCTTCTCGATTTTTTTTATTCGAAGTTCGTACATGGCGAAGGAGAACGTGAACAAGGGGGGAGAAGGTACCGGGAGATCACAAGCTGGAACCGGTATTATTCTGTCAACGAGCTTAAGAAAGTTGGAATTTCTTTTATGCCAAGCAACACCCGTGTTTTCACCGATGTCAAGTTCAAACATACATTTCTCGGTGGAGCACTCCGCATTCCTCCACTAAGCATAGAGGAAGAAACCAAGCCCTTACTTCTCAAACGCCACCCTATAACACCATCATACACATAAGAATTTTTTTTTTTTTTTGTGTTCTTCCTTATGTTTTCCCCATTAACAGTGTGGATTGGTATCAAAACATAGTTAGATTTTTGCTCAAAAATAAAAATAGTCTAAATATTTTTTTGGATATACCATTATGTAGAGGAAATTGAGAAAGGCACACGAGTAAAAACAACACAAAATTTTGACGAGACATGACCACATGCACCATAACACGTCGAGGAGGGAGGCTGCCTACGTGCACCAACACACTCCCATATTTTCTTCTCCTAAATGGGTTGACCCAACCCGACCAGACCCAGATATGACCCGAATCATGATGATATCATCATGACATAAGCACGACATCAACATGCGCTGTTAGCACACCACACCTACAACCCGATGGTGTTTTTATGTTATGATCCTATTCAATAGAATTTTATATTGTTTGTACTTGTTTTTCTAGTATTATTTTTATTTATATTACTTTTAAATTCGTCATCAAATCAACTCTTTCTTATTGTTTATTTCACCAGCATGTTTTACAAGTCCAGTTCTATAAAGGATCGGCTATATGTAACCATTTAAGCTCGTTTTTGAAATCTACATTAGGCACGAGGCTCAGAAGTTGTTATTTGAGATTATTCTATATTTTTCTAGTTATTTTTATATTCTTCTTTTAGTTAGATTTCAAAATTTTAATTTGATATGACATAATAGCATCTATTTAAACAACTTGTAAGTTAAGTTATATCAAAACAGAGTACTGTCGTATCTTTAGCACTTGGAAAGCCCAGAATTGCCTTAATGGAAGAAATGGCCGTAAGAGATGCAAGAACTAACTGATGAATCGAAGTCCTCTTTTCTGTTACCTGATTCTATTGAAGTTCAGTAACTTATGTTCAATATCCTATAATGTCCCTGGCTGATATAATAAAAATCAAAAGGCCAAAGCCACAAAATAACTACGGAGTGTGGTCTCCTTTTGATGGGGATCATGGAGCTAGCTCACCTCCCTTGGTCTTGGAGTAAGCTCACCTCTCTCTTCAAAAATCTTGGCAATGCAAAGGCAGCTGAGAGAACCTGTAGAAAGCATCACAGACAATATTCAGCTCTGCGAGTTTTAAGTAGACAGTTCAATTACAATGCTACTCTGAGTAACAGGATATCTTCTCCCTGGGAGTCCCAGGCGAGAAATTAGTATTAAAGATGAGAAAATCCGTGAACTGCAGTTACCATCAATGTAATAAAGATTCTAAGACAGAATCTTTATGTTTACATGATGCAACATAAGAAAAGTAAAAATATGGGGTTTTTGCAAATCCCAAATTGGCCATGAGAAATCAACTCTTGCAGGTACTGCTCATCTCTCATCCAGCTACAGCAAAAAGCTGTGCTCATGTCTACATTTTTAACCATCCTTGGAAAGGAAATAGACCACAGAAAGGAAATGAAACCATGAGCAGATAAAGTTGAATTTTGACCTAGCAAGAGCATTTCTACCTAATGAACCTATGAACATTAGAGATATGAAGACAAGTCCAGATTGGAGCAATTCAACAATGCACAAAATTCAAGACATTGTTCATCAGCAACCATCACATTCACCTAATGAACCTATTAGCATTAGAGATATGAAGAAGCGAGGAGATGAAATGTACTTGAATTTCAAACTTTTAAACGGAGCTCTTACCTCAGAATTATAGTACTTAAGTTCTCTTTTATGCTTGGTAGCTCCTTCTAACTTCTCGATAGGATTGACAGGATTCAAGAAATCAACAGGCGGGCCCTCTTTTGAGCATAGGACAAAGCCGATCACACCGCTGCATGCCAGATAACAAAAGAGACGTGTAAGAATCAGTTCATACTCAGATAGAGAATTCACTAACATTAATAAAAACCAAATTCCCAACTTCATGTTGAAATTATTCAGCATTGAACATAAACAACAAAGGGTGTGATTGCAGAACTATACTTCAAGTGGGCATGATTTAAGTATCCACTGGGCCCACACTTGTTAGAAAAATATTTATGAGACAAAAAAAGCAAGAACAAGTATGAAAAGAAATAGAGCTCATCATTGTTAGGAGATCCAAACATTCAAACACACACAAATTTACGTGGTTCGGCAACTTGCCTACTCCACGGAGCTACTGGTTTGTATTAATCAAGCTCAAAAGCAATACAAACAACAAAACAAGGAGGAGGAGAAAACTTCTCAACTCAACTCAACTCTCACCCTTAGCTCTCTCTCTGTGTTTCTCTCTATCTCGTGGGGCTCATCAGCTATCAATGGCACTCTCTATTGATAGCTGATGTGGGAGACAAGTTTCTTCTTTAGCCAACAATGGTGGGTAACAATTTCTTTGGTTAGGCCCCCCCCATGCAACCACCATTGACTTTAGCCATGTCTAACATGGCTGCCACCAACCATGTTGTGTCCACACCCAACAATCTCCCACTTGGACACAAATGGCGCTAGATCTGTTTTTTAATCTTTAAGTCCAACTGAAGCTTTACATAGCTTCAGTTTATCAAGAGTGACTCCTTTGGTTAACATGTCAGCTGGATTCTTGCTTCCACAGATCTTTTCAAGTAACAGTTGTTCATCGTCGAGCAGTTGCTGGATGAAGTGATATTTGATCTGTATGTGCTTTGTTCTGGAGTGAAATGCTGGATTCTTGGCAAGGAAGATTGCACTCTGACTGTCACTATACAAAGTACCCTTTCCATGCATCTTGCCCAATTCTTGCAGGAAACTCTGTAGCCATACTATCTCTTTTGCGGATTCTGAAACTGCGACATATTCAGCTTCTGTCGTTGAAAGAGCAACTATCTTTTGCAAGGTAGAACTCCAAGAAACAGCAGTGCCTCCTAGAGTGTATATATAACCTGTAGTACTCTTTCTGCTATCAACATCTCCTGCTAGATCAGCATCTACAAAGCCTTCAAGTTTCAAACCGCCAGCTGTGAAAATAAGACATGTCTCCGATGAGCCTTTTAAGTACCTCATGATCCATTTCACTGCCTCCAAATGCTGCTTTCCAGGATTGCTCATATATCGGCTTACAACTCCCACTGCATGGGCAATATCTGGTCTAGTACAGACCATGGCATACATCAAGGAGCCGATAGCTGAGGCGTATGGGATCTGGTCCATGTATCCACGTTCTAGCTCAGTTTTTGGTGACTGGTCTTTACTGAGCTTGAAATGATTCCCCAGAGGTGTACATACTGGCTTAGCATTATCCATACTAAACCTGCTGAGAACCTTCTTGACATACTCTGCCTGTGAAAGCTTTAGTATGCCTTTGTCTTTGTCTCTGATGATTCTCATGCCAAGTATTTGTTTAGCAGCTCCCAGATCCTTCATTTCAAACTGTTTTGACAATTGTTGCTTTAGCTTGTCAATCTCTTCCATGCTGGAACCTGCAATTAACATATCATCCACATATAGCAGTAGAATGATATAGGAGTTGTCAAAATGTTTGACATAGCAACAATGATCAGCCTGACATTTTGTGTATCCCGTACTACTCATGAAGTTATCAAACTTCTTGTACCACTGTCTTGGAGCTTGCTTCAAACCATATAGACTCTTCTTTAGTTTGCAAACTTGACTCTCCTTTCCTGGTATTGCAAACCCCTCTGGTTGTTGCATGTAAATGTCTTCCTCCAATTCTCCATGAAGAAATGCTGTTTTTACATCTAATTGTTCAAGATGTAAATTTTCTGCAGCTACTATCCCCAGAACAACTCTGATTGTTGTAAGCTTCACAACTGGAGAAAATATCTCAGAATAGTCGATCCCCTTCTTTTGCTGAAACCCTTTTACAACAAGTCTTGCTTTAAACCGTTTGCTTCCGTCATGCTCGGTCTTTACTCTGTAAACCCACTTGTTTTGCAGGGCCTTCTTTCCTTCAGGCAGTTTGGTTAACTCCCAAGTCTTGTTCTTCAGCAATGACTCCATCTCATCCTTCATAGCTAACTCCCACTTGCTCGAGTTTCCATCTTGTAAGGATTCTTCATAATTTAATGGTTCACCACCATCGGTCAGCAAGATATAATTCAGTAGAAGTGTGAACCGTTGTGGAGGCTTTATAGTCCTTGAAGACCTGCGAACAGCTGGTTCACTTGGCTCTGCACTATCTTGTGTAGAAGTGGTGGGTACTGAAGTGCTTGAACTATCTTGTGTGGACTCTTGAGTGGTAACATCAGGAAGCCCTTCTAATTGTATGAATTCAGATTTCTGTGAACTCGTATCTGAATCAGTTATCTCTAGTTCTGTACTTGATTTGTCTTTGTACAAAACTTTCTCGTTGAAGATCACGTTCCTGCTTCTGATAATCTTCCTGTTCTGATCATCCCAGAACCGAAATCCAAATTCTTCATCTCCATAGCCAATAAAGAAACATTTCTTTGATTTGGCATCCAGCTTGTTGCGAGCATCAGAGTCTACATGTACATAGGAAACACACCCAAAGACTTTTAGGTGAGCAAGCTGTACTTCTTTTCCTCTCCAGACTTCCTCGGGCAGTCTGAACTCCAAAGGTACTGATGGTCCACGGTTGATCAAGTAAACTGCAGTATGAACTGCATCAGCCCAGAATGTTTGAGGTAGCCCAGAATGCAACCTCATGCTTCTAGCTCGTTCATTGATGGTCCGGTTCATCCGTTCAGCAATACCATTCTGTTGTGGTGTGCCTGGAACTGTCTTTTCCATTCTGATACCGTTGACAACGCAATACTCCTTGAAACCTCCATCAATGTATTCTCCTCCATTATCAGATCGTAAGCATTTCAGCTTCAAACCTGATTCAGTCTCAACCATAGCCTTCCATTTCTTGAACGTGTCAAACACATCAGATTTATTTTTCAAAAAGTAGACCCATACCTTTCTGCTAAAGTCATCAATAAAAGTGACATAGTACCGAGAACCGCCAAGAGATGCTACTGGAGCTGGTCCCCATAAATCTGTGTGCACCAGTTCTAGTTTTCTTGGTCTTAAGGTCCTGCCAACCTTTAAGAAACTGAGCTTCTTCTGTTTTCCGAGAACACAGCTTTCACAAATGTCTAGATCAACATTTTTTAATTCTGGCAGCTTTCCCTTTGACTGAAGTATCTTCATCCCCTTTTGACTCATATGGCCGAGTCTGCAATGCCATAGCTGTGCCTGATTTTCTGCTTCAGTAGAGGCAATTATATCTGCTGATCTTGTGGTCATATACAAGGTGCCGGTTTTCTTTCCACGAGCCAAAACCATTGCTCCCTTTGATACCTTCCACATTCCTCCAGAGAAAAGGATTGAATGGCCACTATCATCAAGTTGTCTGACCGAGATCAACTTCTTCTTTAGTTCAGGAACATGCCTTACATTTTGCAAGTTCCATGTAGATCCATTCATTGTCTTGATTTGCACATCTCCTATACCCACAATCTCCAATGGTTGTCCATCGGCCAGATAGACTACCCCATAATTTCCAGCAGTGTAATTTTGCATCATTTCATGGTGTGGAGTACAGTGAAATGAAGCTCCAGAATCAAGAACCCAATCATCAATAGGACTATGTACAGCAAGAATCAAAGCATCTTGTACCTCGTCTGTAGTGGCGTTTGCAGAATTAGCTTCAGGTTTCTTTGGTTTTGTGCAACTCCTCATAAAATGGCCAGGTTTGCCACAATTCCAACATTCAACCTGCTTCCTGGGTCCAAACTTGCTTTTGCTTCTGTACCTAGATTTTGATCTTCCCCTGGATAAGCCTCTATCTTGTCTCCTTCCTCGAGTGTTGATGTTGAAAGCTGCACCTGAACTTGAGCTTTCACCTGAGTCTTTTCTTCGTACTTCTTCAGCTAAAATCAGGTCTCGGATATCATCATACTTTAATTTGGATTTTCCAGCTGAGTTGCTTACGGCTGTTCTCATACCTTCCCAACTGCTTGGAAGTGAAGCTAGCAAAATAAGTGCTCGGATCTCATCATCAAACTCAATTTCAACGGATGACAATTGATTTGTGATGGTGTTGAAATTATTAAGATGCTGTGTAACAGAGGTGCTTTCTGTCATCTTCAGGTTGAACAACTTCTTCATCAAGTGTACTTTGTTATTTGCTGATGGCTTCTCATACATCCCAGACAAGGCTTCCATCAATCTTGCTGTGGATTTCTCTTTTGTAACATTATGAGCAACTCTTCTTGACAATGATAGCCGGATAATGCCCAAGACTTGTCTATCAAGTATTTGCCAATCTTCTTCTGACATGTTTTCTGGCTTGCTCCCTAACAGAGGAAGATGAAGTTTCTTCCCATATAGATAATCTTCAATTTGCATTTTCCAATATCCAAAATCAGTTCCATCAAATTTTTCAATTCCTGCAGCCTTTATTTCATCAGCCATTTTTACTCTTTCTCGGATTTGAATCTCAAAAATCTGACCTTACAGATGTGTCCGGAATGGCCAAAAATGCTGGAAACGACACTGAGATCACCTAAATCGGACTTCGGATGGCTTCGATTTAAACAATCAAAACTTGAGATAACTGGACGCTGCAGATGAAGCCACGTGGCAGGAGGAATAGTCTCTGCGCCACACCGGATCAAAACCCAGTTATGCTGACGTGGCAAGATGACGTGTCAGACACGTAGGCAATGTGGGGTCCACCTAATCTGACGTGGCAGATCCGCGGGGATTTGCTGGTGCCGTGGTAGTGGCGACGTGGCCGATGACGTGGCGGGTTGACCGGTCAGAATGCTGATGTGGCAGGGGCGCGCGACTGCTGACTGTGCCGGACGGCTGACGTGGCAGTGTCAATTTGCAGGAAACGGCGAGGAAGACGCGTGAAGCGCGTACGGCGCGTCTGCGGGCATGCAGGACGTCGGATTTGCGCCGGGTTTTCACCAGTAGATTCCTCTCGTCGTCCTCTTCACGGTGGTATGTTCAAAAACACGTTTTGAGAACTTTGATTTTTGAGTTTGGATCAAACACCCTCTTTTTTCAAGAACTTTCAAGAACAAGCTCTGATACCAGTTGTTAGGAGATCCAAACATTCAAACACACACAAATTTACGTGGTTCGGCAACTTGCCTACTCCACGGAGCTACTGGTTTGTATTAATCAAGCTCAAAAGCAATACAAACAACCAAACAAGGAGGAGGAGAAAACTTCTCAACTCAACTCAACTCTCCCCCTTAGCTCTCTCTCTCTGTGTTTCTCTCTATCTCGTGGTGCTCATCAGCTATCGATGGCACTCTCTATTTATAGCTGATGTGGGAGCTAAGTTTCTTCTTTAGTCAACAATGGTGGACAACAATTTCTTTGGTTAGGCACCCCCCATGCAACCACCATTGACTTTAGCCATGTCTAACATGGCTGCCACCAACCATGTTGTGTCCACACCCAACAATCATTACCTTGGATATGTTGGAACACTTGCCCAGGCATAACGGACAGAACCCTTGAATGTTTCACAGCATATAGAGATCATATCCTGAATAAGATGTGTAAGTAGCCACATACTTTCTGCCATGTTACAGAGCATACCACCAGGCCTTAATGCTCTAGCTATTGACTCGAAAAATGGCTTTTCTACAAGCTCTTGAGCAGGACCTTAATCAGGAAGAGAAATCTCATGAGCAACATTCCTAAATGCTACAAGGCTTAAAACTACAGAAGTTTCTATGAAGATCACAGAAACCAAGTTTTCAAATACTTCAGTTCTGACCTGTAAAAGGCAAATTCGGAAACTCAAGAACCAAAATTATTTCTCAAACTCAAAGGACAGTTTCTAGCAAAAATTTTCAATCAAATCAAACCAACACTTAAGAAAAGAATATCCTCCAAATATAAACAACTAGAAACCAGAAGTTACAAAAAGTTCATTCATTTGCACAGTTTCGTGGTTCCAAAACATGATTCTATCTCAATAAGTTACTGGCCAGGTATCCTGATTTTCCCTTTGGTGTTAACCACTCAACCTTATAAATAGGACAAAGACATGTGCGCAAGGAAAGAGAGAGAAAATAAAGAAAGCACCACTTATTCATATTCTAGAACATACCTACAGGGTCTGGCGAATCAACAATAATGGCATCATACTTCCCTCCAGGAGCTGACCGGAGAAACTCTACAGCTGTAAAGATTTCAGAAGTGAGACCAGCTAGGAAGATAGCTTCAATTCGCTTCAATTAACCCAAGGAAAATTCATGCACAAATAATGAAGTCATTATATAACCCAAGGAAAAAGTGTAGAAAAAGGAACATGAAAAAAAAAATGTTTGAACATACCATTGCCTACATGAAGTCGGACACAAGGATCCTCAAACCCAACAGATAATTGTGGAAAAAACTTCTTAGACACCTACAGTACATTGAAGGAGTTAGATGGAGAGGCACATTGTTTGTGATACATGAAGTGTTTCACCAAATCATCGCTTACATCTATAACCATCTAATCTATTTCACATATATCAATAAGGTCCACAGAACTATGACAAAAAAGTTCCTCAAGAACTCCACCATCACCACCACCAAAACCTGCGTTAGGTGTTGCATGAAGTGAGTATGAACCAAACATTGGCAACAATTTCTTTGGTTAGGCACCCACCATGCAACCACCATTGACTTTAGCCATGTCTAACATGGCTGCCACCAACCATGTTGTGTTCACACTCAACAGATATGACATAAGGCAACATAATATTCGCCAACATGATTTCAGAGATATTCCTCTAATAGAATCTTCTCCAGAGCCAAGTATCAATGGTAAATTGCCAGTTCTTCCCTATATGTTCTCAGACTTTCTGTTTTCCACCGAGTTTTAATGAAAGGTGTTATTTATTGTGTCAGTGGATCACTATTTCAACTTCTTTTCCTCATGCTCGCAATCAGAAAAGGAATCTTAAGGCAAGGTCCTTTCCAATATATTAAGCCTTTAGATTGTTGGAATAGATTAGTGCAGTCTAGACTAGAAAAACTTCGCTGATTATCTTGTCTGTAATCTGAAACCTGAAGCTCATTGAGGCTGTTGTTGTGTCCTTGCCCATTTTATTTCTCTAGAGCAGAATGGTTCATGGATCTTAAAGCAGATAAATCAACCTAGTTGTGTTGAATCATTTCAAGATTTTTTTTTTCCTGTTCTTTTAGATTAAGAAGCGTTGTGCTATTCCTCAGTAACTTGTCGAGATTGATTGACTTTTGGATAGTTAATTCCTTCTCTTTTATCTTGTGTAAGTAAAACGTGATTTAGCAATAAGGACGGGCAACCTTCAAGGAATCACTAGCAGAACCTTGAGCTGGCGAGTTCTTGGAAATAACGGACACTAAAAAAATTAAATTATAGTACTACTAATTAATTTAACCAAAGATAAAAAAAAAAAAATAGATGAACAGGGTATGCCCTTTATTTTTAAATTGAATACTTAAACTAATAACTTTCTTAACTACATCAGGAGGCACTAATTAAAGATAGTTATGATGGCAGGAAGGTTTCCCCATGCTTGCTGTCAAGCTGCTTCTGCTTCTGCTGCTGCTGATTGCCTCCCCTTACAGCCAGCAACAAGTGACCGGACAAAAAAAGCCAGAATGATTAAAACGATAGTTCCTATGACCAACCCTGCAGTAATGTAATCATTCATCTTGCTTCTCCAAATCAACCTTCTAGCTTCAAGTACTGGACCTGCATGCAAGGCCAACAATCACACAACGATTTAACTTGATGGATTCTAATAAACATGAAAAAGATTAGTCAAAAACAATTACCAGCAGCGAGGAGCTTCACAGCAAGAAGTCGACTTCAATGCACGAGTTTTGAAAAAAGTATGGCCTATATTTATATTGAGTATTCAGGAGTCTATACAGGAAATTGTTTTTTCCTTTAATTGCTAGGTTAACAGTTCAGGAAGTTTGGCTACACGATGCCCGAAACATTATAGGAAATTGCTTGTCGCATAGGAAGTTATTTGTCGGAAATCGTATAGGAATTTTTTCTTCTGGCAAGTTCGACTACAGCATACGTGCAGGAACCTTTGTTTTAGCCCTTATTATTTATTTATTTATTTATTTTTATCTCTGGAGCAATTCCTTGAAAGTCTGTTACATGCCAGCCCGTGATATGCAAAACATAGGCAAGACAAGCTGCATTATGACAACTGCACTGCACAGCTTCGACCTGCATTATCTCCTCTGCATAATCTCATAAGTATGCTTTCAGTTGCACAATTCATGTTCTTCCATATTTTGAACTGGAAATCAGCAGCTGATACATTTTTCGAGTCGTCTCTACACTCGGGTGTACCTTTACCAGTGGCAAATAGCCAGTTCTTCCCTTAATGTTCCAAGACATTCTGTTTCCCATAAAAGATTTTAATGAAATGTGGGGGTTCTTTATTGTGTCAGTTGATCAGTGTTCCTCAGACTTATTGTCAGGAAAGGAGTCTTAAGGCAAGGTCCTTGCAGTATTTAAACTTTTAGTCGGTTGATTAGACAATTTTGCGTCAGGGGAAGTTTGAAACCTGAATTTGATTCAAGGCTGGAGAAGGATTAGCTCGGTTATGCATTACACTGCTTTATTTCTGTATCTTAGAACAGAAAAATTCATGCGGTGATGGAGCTCTGTTGGTCGAATCAAATCGATTTAGATTTGAGCTCTCAACTATAATTTACGTGTTCATTCAGTATCAAAAGTGCGAAAAAACAAGAAAGGCCTTTGAATCGGCTTAATTAAACATGCTTAAGATCAACTTTTGTTTATGATCATTTCATATTGAAACAGCTGAAAAACAAAAATATGAACTACTTTGGACTTACAACAGGATACAAGTCCATGTTCTCAAGGTGGGAAAATGGATAAATTTATTTTTTTAAAAAAAAGGATAAACAAATTGGATCCTTCATATGCAAATTCAGCTATATCAATAATAGATGGCCTAAAACATCAATGAATCTATACATGCAGAGCGACAGTTTGCTTGGAATGATGATTGCCGGAATGGCTTGTTGATGAGATTAAAAGTGGGCTTAGCTTGTTATTTGTGTAGGTTTCATGTAGTGTCAGAGTTTGATGGTGAAAAGAGGAGTTGTAGGAGGACATTGGCAGAGCGCAGAGAAACAAGAAGAAAGAGCTCTCAGGATTCTGTTTCAAGGAATGCTTCTGAAGGTATGTATGTAATGTCCTTTCACTTGACTTGTTTCTGTAGCTCTTCGAAAAAAAAAAACAATCAGTTTTGTCTTGCGCTTCCATTCTTTCTAGGAAATTCAATTTCCATTGTTGAAATTAGATGATGATGACTAGCTTTTTTTCTAAAGAACTGTCAAGAATAACCTCACGAAGATGTCCCTTTTCTTTTCTTTTATTTTGAGAAGTAAAGTCCATGTTCTTTCATAATTTGAACAGAATATCTGATTTCCGGTGTACTTACCAGCTTCCGTGGCCAAATCTCAATCCAGGCTCTACTATATTGCCTGTTCCTCTAGAGCCAAATCTCAATCCACGCTCTACTATATTGCCTGATCCTCCAGCACCAAATTCCAATACAGATTTCGGAACTCTGCTCGATCATTCACAGCCAAAAATCGATGGTAAATCTTCATTTCTTCCCTTTATCTTCTTATTCCGTCTCTTTTCGACAAATTGTGTTCCATTATGTTGTCATTTGATGAGAATCTCAACCATCCTTGGACGCGCAATCAGAAGAAGAATCCTAACGCAAGGCGCTTACAATATTAAGCCTGGAAAAGTTTCACTGGTTGTTTGGCTGCATGGTGCATCTACTTCATCTGGGTAACTTTGAAACCTGAAGATGATTAAGGCTGGCGAAAAATGTTGTCCCGCTACTGTATTTTGCCCCCTTTTCTTTTTGCAGCAGAATGTTTCATGTATATTGAAGCAAACAAATCTATGTTGTTGACTCCCAATTGAGTTAGATTGAGTTTTATTCCAAAGCTCTTTTATAATTACTTGTTCAGAAAAAATTCAAAGTGCAGATACACATACGACACAGAAATCAACTTAGTTACAGTAAATCAAGTCTTGCAAATGGAAGTGCTGCTTTCCCTCCAAAAATTACTGTCTAACCAACTACACAACCAACTAATGGTATTAACAGCTATAATCCTCACCATTTGCCAAAGTATTTTTTTTTAATTATTATTATTATTTATAAAAGACGAGAACTTCAATAAAATATTTTATAGACAGGAAGGAAATGGCTATACAGGACTGAACAAAACAATGTCTTAATAACCCGCTAACAGAAACCAAACTTTGAGATTATTAAAAACTAAAACCATGCAACTCAATCTGTTTCTCTAGGAATCAACTCCTTGCTTTGCCGAATGATCTATCACAAAACAAAGGATACTCCCAGAATTTGAAATATCATAGAATTCATCTTATAAGCGTCATGGTCTCATCATATTGTGGCTCTTGATCCATGTAATGGCATTATATAAATCACACTTCCTGTAAGTGTATAGGAACAATCAATATACACTTAAAAAGCTTTTTTAATTGTCAAAACTTCAGTCACATTTGATTCTTTCATACCTGTAGAACAAAAGAAAACACATAAAAGATTTCCTTCATGATCTCTTAAAAAGTGACCAATGCTAAGTGGTTGGAGTTTGCTATTTGAACAACAATCCATATTCCACTTTAACATTCTTACTGGAGGTGGTATCCAAGTCGAATTACATTGTATTTTAGTTGTGTCAATCCACGTAAAAAGCTCGCCAGGTGATTGAAGCAAATTTGTTCCAATATAGCAAAAAAATTCACAATTATATTTTGCTCAAAATATTACTGTGAGAGAATAATATAAATTATATTTTGAGATCTTACTCAAAAACTTAAGCTTTTGGGTGAGGTCTGAAGATATGAAAACTTTTAAGTTGAGATGGTTCTTTGATATGATATCAGAACCTTGATGACCAAATGGTCTCAAGTTCGAATTTCATCATCCTTATTTATTTGATAAAAAATTAAATACAAGGTAATGTGAGTCTGTACAAGTTTCAAATTTAAAAGGGTTTTCACTTGAGGGGGTGTGTTAGAGAATAATATAAATTATATCTTTGGACCTTACCTAACAACTTAAATTTTTGGACTGAAATGGTTCTTTACAGTTACTTCATGGGAAAGGAAATGATATATATCATCCCAATCAAGAAATATCTAATTGAAAACCAAGCATTTCAAAGGGACCAAACAATACCATTAAAAATTAATAACATATTTTTCTTTGCATAGAATCCATTATCATTTCATGCGTTGTAGGAAGAATGTTTTTATCTCTCTTGAGTGTTTCAAAACCATCATATGATCTCTCCCACCAAAACATATGCACTTTTGCACTAGGTCGTTGCCTATGTAACTAAAATTCTTACACTTGATTTAAACTACATAGCCAATCTGTAAGAATCAAGTCAAAACCCGTGTCCCAGCTTGGTTGTTTTTAATCAAAGATTAGGTTATTCCGAGCTAACCATATACCCCAAGCTATCCCATAAGGGAGAATATTCCATGTTTTTTCTGCATCTTACTATTAACCAACGAATGCCATTGCAGAATCTGATGATCATCTACCAATATAGAAAAGCAATGACACCCCACCACGAAAGGAAGCGGGTCTATATTTTCCACAAAACTAGACACCAAAGAAGGAGGTGATCTGAATGTTAGGCCATTTAAGCATTCAAACACACATCAATTTACGTGGTTCGACAACTTGCTTACTCCACAAAGCTACTGATTTGTATTAATTACTCAAAGAAACAATACAAACAACAAAACAAGGAGGAGGAGAAAAACTTCTCTAATTAACTCTACACACTTAAGCTCTCTCTTCACGTTTTTCTCTTAGTGTTTTTCACTCACACTACACAACAAGAGCTTAGTTCATATATATAGAGTGAAGGGCATAAATCATGCCATAAATTATGCCCACCGTTTGCCTCCACTTTGTGTTTAGTGGAGATTAGGTATTCCCATTAAACTCATAGTGGAGGTGGGACATTGTTTGTCTCCATAATGCTAACAATCTCCCACTTGGAGACAAACAATGAAATTATGTTTTATCCTTGAAGGCCAACTGAAGTTTTACACATCTTCAGTTTATCAAGTGTAATTCCTTTGGTTAACATGTCAGCTGGATTCTTGCTTCCACAGACCTTTTCTAGCATTAGTTGCTCATCGTCTAGCAATTATCGGATGAAGTGATATTTTATCTGAATATGCTTAGTCCTGGAGTGAAATGCTGGATTCTTGGCAAGGAAGATTGCACTATGACTATCGCTATACAAAGTACCCTTTCCATTCATCTTGCTCAATTCTTTTAGGAAACTCTGTAGCCATACTTTCTCTTTTGTAGATTTTGAGACTGCAACATATTCAGCTTCTATTGTTGAAAGAGCGACTATCTTTTGCAAGGTAGAACTCCAGGAAACAGCAGTGCCTTCTAGAGTGTATATATATCTTGTAGTACTCTTTCTACTATCAACATCTCCTGCTAGATCAACATCTACAAAACCTTTAAGTTTCAAACCACCAGCTGTGAAGGTAAGACATGTCTCCGATGAACCTTTTAAGTACCTCATGATCCATTTCACTACCTCCCAATGCTGCTTTCTATGATTGCTCATATATCAGCTTACAACTCCCACTGCATGGGCAATGTCTAGTCTGGTATAGAGCATAACATACATCAAAGAGTCTATAGCTGAGGCGTATGGAATCTTATCCATGTATCCATATTCTAGCTTAGTTTTCGGTGACTAGTCTCTGTTGAGCTTGAAATAATTCCCTAGAGGTGTATTTACTGGTTTAGGATTATCCATACTAAACCTGCTGAGAACCTTCTTGACATACTCTGTCTGTGAAAGCTTTAGTATGCCTTTATCTTTATCTCTGATGATTCTCATGCCAAATATTTGTTTAGCAGCTCCCAGATCCTTCATTTCAAACTGTTTTGACAATTGTTGCTTTAGCTTGTCAATATTTTCCATGCTGGATCCTGCAATCAACATATCATCCACATACAAGAGTAGAATGATATAGGAGTTGGCAAAATATTTGACATAGCAACAATGATCAGCCTGGCATTTTGTGTATCCCAAATTACACATGAAGTTGTCAAACTTCTTGTACCACTGTCTTGGAGCTTGCTTCAAACCATATAGGCTTTTCTTTAGCTTGCAAACTTGATTCTCCTTTCCTTGTATTGCAAATCCCTCTGGTTGTGACATGTAAATGTCTTCCTCCAATTCTCCATGAAGAAATGTTGTTTTTACATCTAATTGTTCAAGATGTAAATTTTCTGCAGCTACTATCCCCAGAACAACTCTGATTGTTGTAAGTTTCACAACTGGAAAAAATATCTCAGAGTAGTCAATCCCTTTCTTTTGTTGAAACCTTTTGATAACAAGTCTTGCCTTGTACCGTTTGCTTCCGTCATGCTCAGTCTTTACTCTGTAAACCCACTTGTTTTGCAAGGCCTTCTTTTCTTCATGTAGTGTGGTTAGCTCCCAAGTCTTGTTCTTCAACAATGACTCCATCTCGTCCTTCATGGCTAACTCCCACTTGTTTGAGTTTCCGTCTTGTAAGGATTCTTCATAAGTTAATGGTTCACCACCATCTGTCAGCAAAATATAATTCAGTAGAAGTGTGAACCGTTGTGGAGGCTTTATAGTCCTTGAAGACATGCGAACAGCTAGTTCACTTGGCTCTGCATTGTCTTGTGTAGTAGTAGTGGGTACTGATGTGCTTGAATTTTCTTGTAAGGACTCTTGAGTGGTAACATCGGGAAGCCCTTCTAATCTTATGAATTCAGATTTTTGTGGACTCGTATCTGAATCAGCCATCTCTATTTTTGTACTTGATTTGTTTTTGTACAAAACTTTCTCATTGAAGATCACGTTCCTGCTTCTAATAATCTTCCTGTTCTGATCATCCCAGAACCGAAATCCAAATTCTTCATCTTCATAGCTAATGAAGAAACATTTCTTTGATTTGGCATCCAACTTATTGCGAGCATCATAATCTACATGTACATAGGAAACACACCCAAAGACCTTTAAATGAGAAAGTTGTACTTCTTTTCCTCTCCATACTTCCTCGGGCAGTCTAAACTCTAAAGGAACTGATGGTCTACGGTTGATCAAGTAAACTGCAGTATGAACTGCATCAGCCCAAAATGCTTGAGGTAACCCAGAATGTAACCTTATGCTTCTAACTCGTTCATTGATGGTCTTGTTCATCCGTTTAGCAATGCCATTCTATTGTGGTGTGCTTGGAACTGTCTTTTCCATTCTGATACCATTGACAGCGCAATACTCCTTGAAACCTCCATCAATGTATTCTCCTCCATTATCAGATTGTAAGCATTTCAACTTCAAACCTGATTCAGTCTCAACCATAGCCTTCCATTTCTTGAATGTGTCAAACACATCAGATTTATTTTTCAGAAAGTAGACCCATACCTTCATGCTAAAGTCATCAATAAAAGTCACATAATATCGAGAACCTCCAAGAGATGCTACTGGAGCTGGTCCCCATAAATTTGTGTGCACCAGTTCTAGCTTTCTTGGTCTTAAGGTCCTGCCAACCTTTAAGAAACTGAGCTTCTTCTGTTTTCCAAGAACACAGCTTTCACAAATGTCCAGATCAACATTTTTTAACTCTGGCAGCTTTCCTTTTGACTAAAGTATCTTCATTCCCTTTTGACTCATATGGCCGAGTCTACAGTGCCATAGTTGTGCTTGATTTTCTGCTTCAGTAGAGGCAATGATGTCTGCTGATCTTATGGTCATATATAGGGTGCCAGTTTTCTTTCCATGAGCCAAAACCATTGCTCCCTTTGATACCTTCCACATTTCTCCAGAAAAGAGGATTGAATGACCACTATCATCAAGTTGTCCGACCGAGATCAACTTCTTCTTCAGTTTATGAACATGCCTTACATTTTGCAAGTTCCATGTAGATCCATTCA
>NW_011500651.1:39700-40151 GCF_000495115.2 Populus euphratica | reverse complement strand
TACATATTAAGCCACGTTTTAGGAGGAATATTCGCTGCTCCACACTGGATCAAAACCCAGAATGCTGACGTGTCTGCCATGTAAGATAGGCGGACCCCATAATTATGACGTGGCAGAGCCACGTGGATCTCGGGCTGACGCTATGGGAGATGAGGTGTCAGGTGACGTGGCTGCTGATTGTGCGAAACTGCGTGAGTGGCTGCTGACGTGTCAGGTCAACCCGGTTAAGATTGCAGGAAATTAGGCGAGGAAGACGCGTTGAGAGCGTGAGGCGCGTCAGTGCGCGTGGGCAGTGCAGTTGGTGGCGCGTGCGGGCATACAGGACGTTGGTTTTTCACCGGGTTTTCACTAGTGGATTCTTCTCGTCTTCCTCTTCACGATGGTATGTTCAAAAACACGTTTTGAGAACTTTGATTTTTGAGTTTGGATCAAACACCCTCTTTTTCAAGAA
>NW_011500651.1:37834-39377 GCF_000495115.2 Populus euphratica | reverse complement strand
TTTCCTCCACTTTGTATTTAGTGGAGATTAGATATTTTCATTAAACTCAGTGGAAGTGGGTCATTGTTTGTCTCCATAATCATAACACTAAAGTCTCAAATTCGCTATAAAATAAAAGGACATTGAGCTTCGTCCCTAGGAATGTGAGAGAATAATATAAATTATATTTTGAGATCTTACTTAAAAACTTAAGCTTTTGGGTGAGGTCTCAAGATATGAAAACTTTTAAGTTGAGATGGTTCTTTGATATGATATCAGAACCTTGATGACCAAATGGTCTCAAGTTCGAATTTCATCATCCTTATTTATTTGATAAAAAATTAAATACAAGGTAATGTGAGTTTGTACAAGTTTCAAATTTAAAAGGGTTTTCACTTGAGGGGGTGTGTTAGAGAATAATATAAATTATATCTTTGGACCTCACCTAACAACTTAAATTTTTGGGCTGAAATGGTTCTTTACAGTTACTTTATGGGAAAGGAAATGATATATATCATCCCAATCAAGAAATATCTAATTGAAAACCAAGCATTTCAAAGGGACCAAACAATGCCATTAAAAATTAATAACATATTTTTCTTTGCATAGAACCCATTATCATTTCATGCGCTGTAGGAAGAATGTTTTTATCTCTCTTGAGTGTTTCAAAACCATCATATGATCTCTCCCACCAAAACATATGCACTTTTGCACCAGGTCGTTGCCTATGTAACTAAAATTCTTACACTTGATTTAAACTACATAGCCAATCTGTAAGAATCAAGTAAAAAATCGTGTCCCAGCTTGGTTGTTTTTAATCAAAGATTAGGTTATTCCGAGCTAACCATATACCCCAAGCTATCCCATAAGGGAGAATATTCCATGTTTTTTCTGCATCTTACTATTAACCAACGAATGCCATTGCAGAATCTGATGATCATCTACCAATTTAGGAAAGCAATGACACCCCACCACGAAAGGAAGCGGGTCTATATTTTCCACAAAACTAGACACCAAAGAAGGAGGTGATCTGAATGTTAGGCCATTTAAGCATTCAAACACACATCAATTTACGTGGTTCGACAACTTGCTTACTCCACGGAGCTACTGATTTGTATTAATTACTCAAAGAAATAATACAAACAACAAAACAAGGAGGAGGAGAAAAACTTCTCTACTTAACTCTACACACTCAAGCTCTCTCTTCACGTTTTTCTCTTAGTGTTTTTCACTCACACTACACAACAAGAGCTTAGTTCATATATATAGAGTGAAGGGCATAAATCATGCCATAAATTATGCCCACCGTTTGCCTCCACTTTGTGTTTAGTGGAGATTAGGTATTCCCATTAAACTCATAGTGGAGGTGGGGCATTGTTTGTCTCCATAATGCTAACAATCTCCCACTGGGAGACAAACAATGAAATTATGTTTTATCCTTGAAGGCCAACTGAGGTTTTACATGACTTCAGTTTATCAAGTGTAATTCCTTTGGTTAACATGTCAGCTGGATTCTTGCTTCCACAGACCTTTTCTAGCATTAGTTGCTCATCGTCTAGCAATT
>NW_011500651.1:37102-37372 GCF_000495115.2 Populus euphratica | reverse complement strand
CTCCCACTGCATGGGCAATGTCTGGTCTAGTACAGACCATGGCATACATCAAGGAGCCGATAACTGAGGTGTATGGAATCTTATCTATCTATCCACATTCTAGCTCAGTTTTTGGTGACTGATCTCTATTGAGCTTGAAATGATTCCCCAGAGGTGTACTTATTGGCTTAGCATTATCCATACTAAACCTCCTAAGAACCTTCTTGACATACTCTATCTGTGAAAGCTTTAGTATGCCTTTGTCTTTATCTCTGATGATTCTCATGCCAA
>NW_011500651.1:35932-36567 GCF_000495115.2 Populus euphratica | reverse complement strand
TTTGTACAAAACTTTCTCATTGAAGATCACGTTCCTGCTTCTAATAATCTTCCTGTTCTGATCATCCCAGAACCGAAATCCAAATTCTTCATCTTCATAGCTAATGAAGAAACATTTCTTTGATTTGGCATCCAACTTATTGCGAGCATCATAATCTACATGTACATAGGAAACACACCCAAAGACCTTTAAATGAGAAAGTTGTACTTCTTTTCCTCTCCATACTTCCTCGGGCAGTCTAAACTCTAAAGGAACTGATGGTCTACGGTTGATCAAGTAAACTGCAGTATGAACTGCATCAGCCCAAAATGCTTGAGGTAACCCAGAATGTAACCTTATGCTTCTAACTCGTTCATTGATGGTCTTGTTCATCCGTTTAGCAATGCCATTCTATTGTGGTGTGCTTGGAACTGTCTTTTCCATTCTGATACCATTGACAGCGCAATACTCCTTGAAACCTCCATCAATGTATTCTCCTCCATTATCAGATTGTAAGCATTTCAACTTCAAACCTGATTCAGTCTCAACCATAGCCTTCCATTTCTTGAATGTGTCAAACACATCAGATTTATTTTTCAGAAAGTAGACCCATACCTTTCTGCTAAAGTCATCAATAAAAGTGACATAGTACCGAG
>NW_011500651.1:29858-34213 GCF_000495115.2 Populus euphratica | reverse complement strand
TCCTATACCCACAATATCCAATGGTTGTCCATCGGCCAGATAGACTACACCGTGATTTCCAACAATATATTTTTGCATCATTTCATAGTGTGGTGTACATGATATGTTTTCTAGTTTGCTCCCCAATAGAGGAAGATGAAGTTTCTTCCCATATAGATAATCTTCAATTTGCATTTTCCAGTATCCAAAATCTGTTCCATCAAATTTTTCAATTCCCACAGCCTTTATTTCATCTACCATTTTTAATATTTCTTGGATTTGAATTTGTAAAATCTGACCTTACAGATGTGTCCGGAATGGCCAAAAATATTGGAAACAATATTGAGATCACCCAAATCGGACTTCGGATGGCTCAGATTTTATCAATCAAACTTTTGGATCACTAGACGCTACAGATGAAGCCACGTGTCAGGAGGAATAGTCACTGCGCCACACTGGATCAAAACCCAGAATGCTGACGTGGATATGTTGACGTGTCTGCCACGTAAGATAGGCGGACCCCACAATTGTGACGTGGCAAAGCGACGTGGATCTCGGGCTGACGTGACGGGAGATGAGGTGTCAGGTGGCGTGGCTGTTGATTGTGCGGAACTGCGTGAGTGGCTGCTGATGTGTCAGGTCAACCCGGTTTAGATTGTAGGAAATTGGGCGAGGAAGACACGTGGAGAGCGTGAGGCGCGTCAGTGCATATGGGCAGTGCAGTTGGTGGCGCGTGCGGGCATGCAGGACGTTGGTTTTTCACCGGGTTTTCACTAGTAGATTCCTCTCGTTTTCCTCTTCACGATGGTATGTTCAAAAACACGTTTTGAGAACTTTGATTTTTGAGTTTGGATCAAACACCCTCTTTTTCAAGAACAAGCTCTGATACCAGTTGTTAGGCCATTTAAGCATTCAAACATATCAATTTACGTGGTTTGGCAACTTGCCTACTCCACGGAGCTACTGGTTTGTATTAATCACTCAAAGAAACAATACAAACAACAAAACAAGGAGGAGGAGAAAAACTTCTCTACTCAACTCTACACACTCAAGCTCTTTCTACAGCTCTCTCTTCACGTTTTTCTCTCTGTGTTTTTCACTCACACTACACAACAAGAGCTTAGTTCATATACATAGAGTGAAGGGAATAAATCATGCCATGATTTATGCCCACCATTTGCCTCCACTTTGTGTTTAGTGGAGATTAGGTATTCTCATTAAACTCATAGTGGAGGTGGGGTATTGTTTGTCTCCATAATGATAACACTAAAGTCTCAAATTCGCTATCAAAAAAAGGACATTGAGCTTCGTCCCTAGGAATTAATCCACGAATGAAAAAGTAAGCTCTCTCTCTATATTGTACATGATAGTTTCAGTTCAAGCTAACAGAACTTCACTGATTATCTTTGCTTCATGTCGATTCAAAGCATCTAATGCTTCAAGGTAACATGTTCAAGCTCAGGATTGTCTAAGATAATTTTTCTTTGGGATAAATTGCTAAAGGTCATTCTCAACTTTACTAATAAAGTTAAGCTGATATGGACTAGCTCCTTTCCTGGCCTCCAAAAATAACTCTGTAACTAACCGTATCATCTCCACCTGCAACGTGTCCCCAAACTCTCATTCAATAAAGTTTTTTGCTCCATGCTTGCAGCCAGGCTGCTTCTGCTTCTGCTTACTGCCTCCCCTTACAGCCAGAAAAGAAAGCGACAGGATAAAGAAAGCCAGAATGATTAAAACGATAGCTCCTGCTACTTAACCTTGCAGTAATGTAATCATTCATCTTGCTTCTTCAAACCAACCTTCTAACTAAAATTACTGTACCTGCATGCAGGGCCAACAACCACGCGAAGATTAATTTAATTGATTCTAATTAACTAGCAAAAAAGATTAGTCAAAAACAATTACCAGGAGCCAGGAGCTGCGCAGCAAGAAATCGACTTCAATTTATGAGTTTTGACTAATAATTAACTGCATTTACCTTCACTGCATAACTTGTAACGATACACGTTGTACACTAAAATTGACTAAGGATGTTAAAACCATACTTGATAAAGTGGAAAGGTATAAAAAATCTACACGATATAAGATTTTTAAAATAAAAAATTAGTTGGTAATTGCTTTGAATAGAGTGAGTGGATAATTATCTAAAGTTATTTTGAATAAAATGAGTGGGTAATTATTAAAACTTATCTTAAACTTTCTTATTTAAAGGACGAGGCAAGATAATCAAGGAGCAACCCAACTAAAAAACTCCACAAAACAACTATATTGCAATTTAATCAAGTTCACAGGATCTTCAGAACTTATTTATCAAATAGACATATAATTGAAGGCTTATAACCAATAGGTAATGGCTTGTAAGAAGTAATTTTATACGCGTTAATCAAGTAGCTTTGTAGTTTTTTTTGTAATCATGATTGTAGTTTTAATTTCATAAGCAAATAATATCAAAAAATGTTTTATTATCTAGGAGTCTGGATGTAATCAGAATATAAATTACTCTATGAATATAAGCATTTATTTTCTAAGTTATTGAATTTATTTTACATTTAAATTGTTTTAATTATTTAATTACTTTTTAATTAAATTATTATTTATGTGGAAGTGAATTTCATTATATTAATACTCACACAACTTTGTAATATAAATTTAAAATTATATGAGTAGATTCAAGATTAAATTCAGAGTTTAAACTAGTTTACTTAGAAATCCAATCTTAAATTACAAAGTGCTTTTAATTGAGATAAACACAAAATAACTTACATCAAACCCTTCACTGCGTAACCTCATAAAAATAACTTTACTATTCATGTTTTTTCATATTTCGAACAGGAAATATGAACTGTGTTAATTGATGGAATCTGAGAAGAAAGGATTTGGACTTGAAGGTCTAATCTATTGATTCAGAAAACCAGTACATATATACATGGAAAAGCACTATTCCTGTGCAACTTCCAAACATAGCTACCTAAATGTATGCCTTAATTGACAACTGATTACACGTTTACCGCTAAGCATGATATTAGGAGATCTGACAGAATAAGGCAACATAATATTCGCCAACATGATTTCAGAAATATATATTCGTCTAATAGAATCTTCTCCAGAGCCAAGTATCAATGGTAAATTGCCAGTTCTTCTGTACATGTTCCCAGACTTTCTGTTTTCCACCGAGTCTTAATGAAAGGTGTTATTTATTGTGTCAGTTGATCACTATTTCAACTTCTTTTCCTCATGCTCGCAATCAGAAAAGGAATCTTAAGGCAAGGTCCTTTCCAATATATTAAGCCTTTAGATTGTTGGAATAGATTAGTGCAGTTTAGACTAGAAAAACTTCGCTGATTATCTTGTCTGTAATTTGAAACCTGAAGCTCATTGAGGCTGTTGTTGTGTCCTTGCCCATTTTATTTGTCACAGTAGAGCACAATGGTTCATGGATCTTAAAGCCGATAAATCAACCTAATTGTGTTGAATCATTTCAAGATTTTTTTTCCTGGTCTTTTAGATTAAGAAGCGTTGTGCTATTCCTCAGTAACTTGCCGAGATTGATTGACTTTTGGATAGTTAATTCCTTCTTTTTATCTTGTGTGAAGTTAAACGTGATTTAGCAATAAGGACGGGCAACCTTCAAGGAATCACCAGTAGAACCTTGAGCTGGCGAGTTCTTGGAAATAACGGACACTAAAAAAATGAAATTATAGTACTACTAATTAATTTAACCAAAGATAAAAATAAAAATAAAATAGATGAACAGGGTATGCCCTTTATTTTTAAATTGAATACTTAAACTAATAACTTTCTTAACTACATCAGGAGGCACTAATTAAAGATGGTTATGATGGCAGGAAGGTTTCCCCATGCTTGCTGTCAAGCTGCTTCTGCTTCTGCTGCTGCTGATTGCCTCCCCTTACAGCCAGCAACAAGTGACCGGACAAAAAAAGCCAGAATGATTAAAACGATAGTTCCTATGACCAACCCTGCAGTAATGTAATCATTCATCTTGCTTCTCCAAATCAACCTTCTAGCTTCAAGTACTGGACCTGCATGCAAGGCCAACAATCACACAACGATTTAACTTGATGGAATCTAATAAACATGAAAAAGATGAGTCAAAAACAATTACCAGCAGCCAGGAGCTTCACAGCAAGAAGTCGACTTCAATGCACGAGTTTTGAAAAAAGTATGGCCCATATTTATATTGAGTATTCAGGAGTCTAGATAGGAAATTGTTTTTTCCTTTAATTGCTAGGTTAACAGTTCAGGAAGTTTGGCTACAAGATGCCCGAAACATTATAGGAAATTGCTTGTCGCATAGGAAGTTATTTGTGGGAAATCGTATAGGAATTTTTTCTTTTGGCAAGTTCGACTACAGC
>NW_011500651.1:20856-29356 GCF_000495115.2 Populus euphratica | reverse complement strand
CGTATTTAAACTTTCAGTCGGTTGATGAGACAATTTTGCGTCAGGGTAAGTTTAAAACCTGAATTTTGTTGTTATGTATACTGGATCTCGGAAACAAGCACAAATAACAAAAAAAAAAAGAGTAAATTTACATACTTCTTCAAAACTAGGTATATCCATGGAGATAATAGATTATATATTATTGAATGAATGATATAAACATTCAACTTAATTTAATACAATCCTAAAAAACTTAGTATTTTACTCTTACTCACTCTCTTAAATCTATTTTTTTTTCACTCTCACACATTTCCACTGATCTTGCTTTCTTTGTCTCTATTTACAAGAGAGTCTTGACAATGACCAATAAAAAACAATCAACTCTTAAATACTGTCATAATCTATTTTTAAATTTCTTTCAAATTATATATTTTTAAAAAAAAGGTGCTGTTTTGAACAGCACTATTCTCCATCTTCCATGCTAATGTCATAATTTATTTTTGAATTTCTTTCAAATTATATATTTATAAAAAAAAACACTGAAATAATACTATTTTAAACAGTACTTCTTCTATGCGCATGTAGAGACAGAAAGTTGATTTTAAATCATTTTTCTTGCTCTCTTTCTCCACCCCACTTGCCCAAAAAACTCGCATGACCCAGAACTGTATAATCATACCCTGCAAGTATTATGCAAAAAAAAATGAGACGGGGACCCATGCCCTGCACTTAAACAGGGTATGGCGAACCTCTTCCCAACTGCCTGTAAATAGAGAGGAATGCACAGAAGAATAGGAGGAGAAAAAAAAGAGAGGGGGCAGAGAGAGATGAGCAAAAAAAAGAGGGAATGTGTTAGGAGATCCAAACATTCAAACACACACAAATTTACGTGGTTCGGCAACTTGCTTACTCCACGGAGCTACTGGTTTGTATTAATCAAGCTCAAAACAATACAAACAACAAAACAAGGAGGAGGAGAAAGACTTCTCTACTCAACTCAACTCTCACCCTTAGCTCTCTCTGTGTGTTTCTCTCTATCTCGTAGTCTATCTCAGCTATCTGTGTTTCTCTCTATTTCGTGCTCTATCTCAGCTATCAATGCACCCTCTATTTATAGCTGAGGAGGGAGACAATTGTTCAACAATGGTGGGCAAGTTAGGCACCCACCATTTGACTATATCCATGTCAACCATGGCTGCCACCAACCATGGCTGCCACCGACCATTTGTGTCCACACATAACAATCTCCCACTTGGACACAAATGGTGTTAGGTCTGTCTTTTAATCTTGAAGACCAACTAAAGCTTTACACAGCTTTAGTTTATCGAGAGTAACTCCTTTGGTTAACATGTCAGCTGGATTCTTACTTCCACAGATCTTTTCAAGTAACAGTTGTTCATCGTCGAGCAATTGTCTGATGAAGTGATATTTGATCTGTATGTGCTTTGTTCTGGAGTGAAATGCTGGATTCTTGGCAAGAAAGATTGCACTCTGACTGTCACTATACAAAGTACCTTTTCCATGCATCTTGCCCAATTCTTGCAGGAAACTCTGTAGCCATACTATCTCTTTTGCAGATTCTGAAACTGCAACATATTCAGCTTCTGTCGTTGAAAGAGCAACTATCTTTTGCAATGTAGAACTCCAAGAAACAGCAATGCCTCCTAGAGTGTATATATAACCTGTAGTACTCTTTCTGCTATCAACATCTCCTGCTAGATCAGCATCTACAAAGCCTTCAAGTTTCAAACCGCCAGTTGTGAAAGTAAGACATGTCTCCGATGAGCCTTTTAAGTACCTCATGATCCATTTCACTGCCTCCCAATACTGCTTTCCCACTCAAGAGTCCACACAAGATAGTTCAAGCACTTCAGTACCCACCACTTCTACACAAGATAGTGCAGAGCCAAGTGAACCAGCTGTTCGCAGGTCTTCAAGGACTATAAAGCCTCCACAACGGTTCACACTTCTACTGAATTATATCTTGCTGACCGATGGTGGTGAACCATTAAATTATGAAGAATCCTTACAAGATGGAAACTCGAGCAAGTGGGAGTTAGCCATGAAGGATGAGATGGAGTCATTGCTGAAGAACAAGACTTGGGAGTTAACCAAACTGCCTGAAGGAAAGAAGGCCCTGCAAAACAAGTGGGTTTACAGAGTAAAGACCGAGCATGACGGAAGCAAACGGTTCAAAGCAAGACTTGTTGTAAAAGGGTTTCAGCAAAAGAAGGGGATCGACTATTCTGAGATATTTTCTCCAGTTGTGAAGCTTACAACAATCAGAGTTGTTCTGGGGATAGTAGCTGCAGAAAATTTACATCTTGAACAATTAGATGTAAAAACAGCATTTCTTCATGGAGAATTGGAGGAAGACATTTACATGCAACAACCAGAGGGGTTTGCAATACCAGGAAAGGAGAGTCAAGTTTGCAAACTAAAGAAGAGCCTATATGGTTTGAAGCAAGCTCTAAGACAGTGGTACAAGAAGTTTGATAACTTCATGTGTAGTACGGGATACACAAAATGTCAGGCTGATCATTGTTGCTATGTCAAACATTTTGACAACTCCTATATCATTCTACTGCTATATGTGGATGATATGTTAATTGCAGGTTCCAGCATGGAAGAGATTGACAAGCTAAAGCAACAGTTGTCAAAACAGTTTGAAATGAAGGATCTGGGAGCTGCTAAACAAATACTTGGCATGAGAATCATCAGAGACAAAGACAAAGGCATACTAAAGCTTTCACAGGCAGAGTATGTCAAGAAGGTTCTTAGCAGGTTTGATACACAAAATGTCAGGCTGATCATTGTTGCTATGTCAAACATTTTGACAACTCCTATATCATTCTACTGCTATATGTGGATGATATGTTAATTGCAGGTTCCAGCATGGAAGAGATTGACAAGCTAAAGCAACAGTTGTCAAAACAGTTTGAAATGAAGGATCTGGGAGCTGCTAAACAAATACTTGGCATGAGAATCATCAGAGACAAAGACAAAGGCATACTAAAGCTTTCACAGGCAGAGTATGTCAAGAAGGTTCTCAGCAGGTTTAGTATGGATAATGCTAAGCCAGTATGTACACCTCTGGGGAATCATTTCAAGCTCAATAGAGACCAGTCACCAAAAACTGAGCTAGAACGTGGATACATGGACCAGATTCCATACGCCTCAGCTATCGGCTCTTTGATGTATGCCATGGTCTGTACTAGACCAGATATTGCCCATGCAGTGGGAGTTGTAAGCCGATATATGAGCAATCCTGGAAAGCAGCATTGGGAGGTAGTGAAATGGATCATGAGGTACTTAAAAGGCTCATCGGAGACATGTCTTATTTTCACAGCTGGCGGTTTGAAACTTGAAGGCTTTGTAGATGCTGATCTAGAAAGTTACATCGGAGATATGTCTTACCTTTATAGATGGCGGTTTGAAACTTGAAGGCTTTGTAGATGCTGATCTAGCAGGAGATGTTGATAGCAGAAAGAGTACTACAGGTTATATATACACTCTAGGAGGCACTACTGTTTCTTGGAGTTCTACCTTGCAAAAGATAGTTGCTCTTTCAACGACAGAAGCTGAATATGTTGCAGTTTCAGAGTTCGCAAAAGAGATAGTATGGCTACAGAGTTTCCTGCAAGAATTGGGCAAGATGCATGGAAAGGGTACTTTGTATAGTGACAGTCAGAGTGCAATCTTCCTTGCCAAGAATCCAGCATTTCACTCCAAAACAAAGCACATACAGATCAAATATCACTTCATCCGACAATTGCTCGACGATGAACAATTGTTACTTGAAAAGATCTGTGGAAGCAAGAATCCAGCTGACATGTTAACCAAAGGAGTCACTCTTGATAAACTGAAGCTGTGTAAAGCTTCAGTTGGTCTTAAAGATTAAAAGACAGATCTAGCGTCATTTGTGTCCAAGTGGGAGATTGTTGGGTGTGGACACAACATGGTTGGTGGCAGCCATGTTAGACATGGCTAAAGTCAATGGTGGTTGCATGGTGGGTGCCTAACCAAAGAAATTGTTGCCCACCATTGTTGACTAAAGAAGAAGCTTGTCTCCCGCATCAGCTATAAATAGAGAGTGCCATTGATAGCTGATGAGCACCACGAAATAGAGAGAAACACATAACTTGCCCACCATTGTTGAACAATCATCTCCCTCCTCAGCTATAAATAGAAGATGTATTGATAGCTGAGATAGACCACGAGATAGAGAGAAACACAGAGAGCGTGCTAAGGGTGAGAGTTGAGTTGAGTTGAGAAGTTTTCTCCTCCTCCTTGTTTTGTTGTTTGTATTGCTTTTGAGCTTGATTAATACAAATCAGTAGCTCCGTGGAGTAGGCAAGTTGCCGAACCATGTAAATTTGATGTGTGTTTGAATGTTTGGATCTCCTAATACTTCCATATTTTGAACAGGAAATCAGCAGCTGATACATTTTTCGAGTCGTCTCTACACTCGGGTGTACCTTTACTAGTGGCAAATAGCCAGTTCTTCGCTTAATGTTCCAGGACATTCTGTTTCCCATAAAAGATTTCAATGAAATGTGGGGTTCTTTATTGTGTCAGTTGATCAGTGTTCCTCAGACTCGCAGTCAGGAAAGGAGTCTTAAGGCAAGGTCCTTGCTGTATTTAAACTTTCAGTCGGTTGATGAGACAATTTTGCGTCAGTGTAAGTTTAAAACCTGAATTTTGTTGTTATGTATACTGGATCTCGGAAACAAGCACAAATAACAAAAAAAAAAAGAGTAAATTTACATACTTCTTCAAAACTAGGTATATCCATGGAGATAATAGATTATATATTATTGAATGAATGATATAAACATTCAACTTAATTTAATACAATCCTAAAAAACTTAGTATTTTACTCTTACTCACTCTCTTAAATCTATTTTTTTTTTCACTCTCACACATTTCCACTGATCTTGCTTTCTTTGTCTCTATTTACAAGAGAGTCTTGACAATGACCAATAAAAAACAATCAACTCTTAAATACTGTCATAATCTATTTTTAAATTTCTTTCAAATTATATATTTTTTTAAAAAAAAGTGTTGTTTTGAACAGCACTATTCTCCTTCTTCCATGCTAATGTCATAATCTATTTTTGAATTTCTTTCAAATTATATATTTATAAAAAAAAACACTGAAATAATACTATTTTAAACAGTACTTCTTCTATGCGCATGTAGAGACAGAAAGTTGATTTTAAATCATTTTTCTTGCTCTCTTTCTCCACCCCACTTGCCCAAAAAACTCGCATGACCCAGAACTGTATAATCATACCCTGCAAGTATTATGCAAAAAAAAATGAGACGGGGACCCATGCCCTACACTTAAACAGGGTATGGCGAACCTCTTCCCAACTGCCTGTAAATAGAGAGGAACGCACAGAAGAATAGGAGGAGAAAAAAAAGAGAGGGGGGCAGAGAGAGATGAGCAAAAAAAAGAGGGAATGTGTTAGGAGATCCAAACATTCAAACACACACAAATTTACGTGGTTCGGCAACTTACCTACTCCACGGAGCTACTGGTTTGTATTAATCAAGCTCAAAATAATACAAACAACAAAACAAGGAGGAGGAGAAAAACTTCTCTACTCAACTCAACTCTCACCCTTAGCTCTCTCTCTGTGTTTCTCTCTATCTCGTGCTCTATCTCAGCTATCAGTGCATCTTCTATTTATAGCTGAGGAGGGAGATGATTGTTCAACAATGGTGGGCAAGTTAGGCACCTACCATTTGACTATAATTTCAACCATGGCTGCCACCAACCATGGCTGCCACCGGCCATTTGTGTCCACACATAACAATCTCCCACTTGGACACAAATGGTCTTAGGTCTGTCTTTTAATCTTGAAGACCAACTAAAGCTTTACACAGCTTCAGTTTATCGAGAGTAAATGGTGTTAGGTCTGTCTTTTAATCTTCAAGACCCACTGAAGCTTTACACAGCTTCAGTTTATCAAGAGTGACTCCTTTGGTTAACATGTCAGCTGGATTCTTGCTTCCACAGATCTTTTCAAGTAACAGTTGTTCATCGTCGAGCAATTGTCTGATGAAGTGATATTTGATCTGTATGTGCTTTGTTCTGGAGTGAAATGCTGGATTCTTGGCAAGAAAGATTGCACTCTGACTGTCACTATACAAAGTACCTTTTCCATGTATCTTGCCCAATTCTTGCAGGAAACTCTGTAGTCATACTATCTCTTTTGCAGATTCTAAAACTGCAACATATTCAGCTTCTGTCATTGAAAGAGCAACTATCTTTTGCAATGTAGAACTCCAAGAAACAGCAATGCCACCTAGAGTGTATATATAACCTGTAGTACTCTTTCTGCTATCAACATCTCCTGCTAGATCAGCATCTACAAAGCCTTCAAGTTTCAAACCGCCAGCTGTGAAAATAAGACATGTCTCCGATGAGCCTTTTAAGTACCTCATGATCCATTTCACTGCCTCCCAATACTACTTTTCAAGATTGCTCATATATCGGCTTACAACTCCCATTGCATGGGAAATATCTGGTCTAGTACAGACCATGGCATACATCAAAGAGCCGATAGCTAAGGCGTATGGAATCTGGTCCATGTATCCACGTTCTAGCTCAATTTTTGGTGACTGATCTCTATTGAGCTTGAAATGATTCCCCAGAGGTGTACATACTGGCTTAGCATTATCCATACTAAACCTGCTGAGAACCTTCTTGACATACTCTGCCTGTGAAAGCTTTAGTATGCCTTTGTCTTTGTCTCTGATGATTCTCATGCCAAGTATTTGTTTAGCAGCTCCCAGATCCTTCATTTCAAACTGTTTTGACAACTGTTGCTTTAGCTTGTCAATCTCTTCCATGCTGGAACCTGCAATTAACATATCATCCACATATAGCAGTAGAATGATATAGGAGTTGTCAAAATGTTTGACATAGCAACAATGATCAGTCTGACATTTTGTGTATCCCGTACTACACATGAAGTTGTCAAACTTCTTGTACCACTGTCTTGGAGCTTGCTTCAAACCATATAGGCTCTTCTTTAGCTTGCAAACTTGGCTCTTCTTTCCTGGTATTGCAAACCCCTCTGGTTGTTGCATGTAAATGTCTTCCTCCAATTCTCCATGAAGAAATGCTGTTTTTACATCTAATTGTTCAAGATGTAAATTTTCTGCAGCTACTATCCCCAGAACAACTCTGATTGTTGTAAGCTTCACAACTGGAGAAAATATCTCAGAATAGTCGATCCCTTTCTTTTGTTGAAACCCTTTTACAACAAGTCTTGCCTTGAACCGTTTGCTTCCATCATACTCAGTCTTTACTCTGTAAACCCACTTGTTTTGCAGGGCCTTCTTTCCTTCAGGCAGTTTGTTTGCTTCCATCATGCTCAGTCTTTACTCTGTAAACCCACTTGTTTTGCAAGGCCTTCTTTCCTTCAGGCAGTTTGGTTAACTTCCAAGTCTTGTTCTTCAACAATGACTTCATCTCGTCCTTCATGGCTAACTCCCACTTGCTCGAGTTTCCATCTTGTAAGGATTCTTCATAAGTTAATGGTTCACCACCATCTGTCAGCAAGATATAATTCAGTAGAAGTGTGAACCGTTGTGGAGGCTTTATAATCCTTGAAGATCTGCGAACAGCTGGTTCACTTGGCTCTGCATTGTCGTGTAGAAGTGGTGGGTACTGATGTGCTTAAACTGTCTTGTATGGACTCTTGAGTGGTAACATCAGGAAGCCCTTCTAATTGTATGAATTCAGATTTCTGTGGACTCGTATCTGAATCAGTTATCTCTAGTTCTGTACTTGATTTGTCTTTGTACAAAACTTTCTCGTTGAAGATCACGTTCCTGCTTCTGATAATCTTCCTGTTTTGATCATCCCAGAACCGAAATCCAAATTCTTCATCTCCATAGCCAATAAAGAAACATTTCTTTGATTTGGCATCCAGCTTGTTGCGAGCATCAGAGTCTACATGCACATAGGAAACACACCCAAAGACTTTTAGGTGAGCAAGCTGTACTTCTTTTATGTAAAAATCAAGACAGAAGCACTCTCAGAAACTACTTTGTGATATCTGCATTCAAGTCACTTCTTTTCCTCTCCAGACTTCCTCGGGCAGTCTGAACTCCAAAGGAACTGATGGTCCACGGTTGATCAAGTAAACTGCAGTATGAACTGCATCAGCCCAGAATGTTTGAGGCAACCCAGAATGCAACCTCATGCTTCTAGCTCGTTCATTGATGGTCCTGTTCATTCGTTCAGCAATGCCATTCTGTTGTGGTGTGCCTGGAACTGTCTTTTCCATTCTGATACCGTTGACAGCGCAATACTCCTTGAAACCTCCATCAATGTATTCTCCTCCATTATCAGATCGTAAGCATTTCAGCTTCAAACCTGATTCAGTCTCAACCATAGCCTTCCATTTCTTGAACGTGTCAAACACATCAGATTTATTTTTCAGAAAGTAGACCCATACCTTTCTGCTAAAGTCATCAATAAAAGTGACATAGTACCGAGAAC
>NW_011500651.1:12587-20820 GCF_000495115.2 Populus euphratica | reverse complement strand
GTCATCAATAAAAGTCACATAGTACCGAGAACCTCCAAGAGATGCTACTAGAGCTGGTCCCCATAAATCTGTGTGCACCAGTTCTAGCTTTCTTGGTCTTAAGGTCCTACCAACCTTTAAGAAACTATCAGATCGTAAGCATTTCAGCTTCAAACCTGATTCAGTCTCAACCATAGCCTTCCATTTCTTGAATGTGTCAAACACATCAGATTTATTTTTCAGAAAGTAGACCCATACCTTTCTGCTGAAGTCGTCAATAAAAGTCACATAGTACCGAGAACCTCCAAGAGATGCTACTGGAGTTGGTCCCCATAAATCTGTGTGCACCAGTTCTAGTTTTCTTGGTCTTAAGGTCCTGCCAACCTTTAAGAAACTGAGCTTCTTCTGTTTTCCGAGAACACAGCTTTCACAAATGTCTAGATCAACATTTTTTAACTCTGACAGCTTTCCCTTTGACTGAAGTATCTTCATCCCCTTTTGACTCATATGGCCGAGTCTACAATGCCATAGCTGCGCCTGATTTTCTGCTTCAGTAGAGGCAATTATATCTGCTGATCTTGTGGTCATATACAGGGTGCCAGTTTTCTTTCCACGAGCCAAAACCATTGCTCCCTTTAATACCTTCCATATTCCTCCAGAGAAAAGGATTGAATGGCCACTATCATCAAGTTGTTCGACCGAGATCAACTTCTTCTTTAGTTCAGGAACATGCCTTACATTTTGCAAGTTCCATATAGATCCATTCATTGTCTTGATTTGCACATCTCCTATACCCATAATATCCAATGGTTGTTCATCGGCCAGATAGACTACCCTATAATTTCCAGCAGTATAGTTTTGCATCATTTCATGGTGTGGAGTACAGTGAAATGATGCTCCAGAATCAAGAACTCAATCATCAATAGGACTATGTACAGCAAGGATCAAAGCATCTTGTACCTCATCTGTAGTGGCATTTGCAGAATCAGCTTCAGGTTTCTTTGGTTTTGTGCAACTCCTCATGAAATGACCAGGTTTGCCACAATTCCAACATTCAACCTGCTTCCTGAGTCCAAACTTGCTTTTACTTCTGTACCTGGATTTTGATCTGCCTCTGGATAAGCCTCTGTCCTATCTCCTTCCTCGAGTGTTGATGTTGAGAGCTGAACCTGAACTTAAGCTTTCACTCGAGTCTTTCCTTCGTACTTCTTCAGCTAAAATGAGGTCTCGGATATCATCATATAAGCTGAACCTGAACTTGAGCTTTCACCCGAGTCTTTTCTTCGTACTTCTTCAGCTAAAATCAGGTCTCGGATATCATCATACTTTAATTTGGATTTTCCAGCTGAGTTGCTCTCATACCTTCCCAACTGCTTGGAAGTGAAGCTAGCAAAATAAGTGCTCGGATCTCATCATCAAACTCAATTTCAACAGATGACAATTGATTTGTGATGGTGTTGAAATTATTAAGATGCTGTGTAACAGATGTGCTTTCTGTCATCTTCAGGTTGAATAGCTTCTTCATCAAGTGCACTTTGTTATTTGCTGACGGCTTCTCATACATCCCAGACAAGGCTTCCATCAATCTTGCTGTGGATTTCTCTTTTGTAACATTATGAGCAACTCTTCTTGATAATGATAGCCGGATACTGCCCAAGACTTGTCTATCAAGAATTTGTTAATCTTCTTCTGACATGTTTTCTAGCTTGCTCCCCAATAGAGGAAGATGAAGTTTCTTCCCATATAGATAATCTTCAATTTGCATTTTCCAATATCCAAAATCAGTTCCATCAAATTTTTCAATTCCTGCAGCCTTTATTTCATCAGCCATTTTTACTCTTTCTCGGATTTGAATCTCAAAAATCTGACCTTACAGATGTGTCCGGAATGGCCAAAAATGCTGGAAACGACACTGAGATCACCCAAATCGGACTTCGGATGGCTCTGAATTAAATAATCAAACTTTGGGATAACTGGACGCTGCAGATGAAGCCACGTGGCAGGAGGAATAGTCGCTGCACCACACCGGATCAAAACCCAGTTATGCTGATGTGGCTTAGCTAACGTGTCAGACACGCAGGCAATGTGGGGTCCACTAAAGCTGATGTGGCAATTCCACCGAGATTTTCAGCTGACGTGGTAGTGATAACGTGGCCAATGACATGTTGGGTGACATGGCTGGCGAATCGGTCAGACTCCTGATGTGGCAGGTTGCGTGGCTGTTGATGTGTCTGCTGACGTGGCGAGGTCGAGTTGCAGGAAACGGCGAGGAAGATGCGTGAGGCGCGTCTGTGCGCGTGGACAGTACTGTTGGTGGTGCGTGCAGGCGCGTGCGGGCATGCAGGACGTCGGATTTTCACCAGGTTTTCACCAGTGGATTCCTCTCGTCGTCCTCTTCATGGTGGTATGTTCAAAAACACGTTTTGAGAACTTTTATTTTTGAGTTTGGATCAAACACCCTCTTTTTCAAGAACTTTCAAGAACAAGCTCTGATACCAGTTGTTAGGAGATCCAAACATTCAAACACACACAAATTTACGTGGTTCGGCAACTTGCCTACTCCACGGAGCTACTGGTTTGTATTAATCAAGCTCAAAACAATACAAACAACAAAACAAGGAGGAGGAGAAAGACTTCTCTACTCAACTCAACTCTCACCCTTCGCTCTCTCTCTGTGTTTCTCTCTATCTCGTGGTCTATCTCAGCTATCAATACATCTTCTATTTATAGCTGAGGAGGGAGATGATTGTTCAACAATGTTTCTCTCTATTTCGTGCTCTATCTCAGCTATCAATGCACCCTCTATTTATAGCTGAGGAGGGAGACAATTGTTCAACAATGGTGGGCAAGTTAGGCACCCACCATTTGACTATATCCATGTCAACCATGGCTGCCACCAACCATGGCTGCCACCGGCCATTTGTGTCCACGCATAACAGAACGAACGTGAGACAGAAAGGAAAACAACAAAAAACCTAAAGATGGGACAGAGGGAAGAAGCAGAACAGAATAGAGATGGACAATAGAGAAAAAAAAAAGAAACAACAAAAGAGAAAACATAGGGGCTGATATCTTTGCAAAGCAGAAGGAGGAGCAGCACCGCAGCTGCCACCGGGCTTCCAACTGACACCGTAGCAGAGAAGAAGGAGGAGCAGCACAGCAACTGCCATCTTCCTCCCCCCGCTGCAACATTGTGAAGAAGAAGGAAAACAGCAGCATTGGTTGTCACAACCACTGTGCCTCGACTCCACCATTTCTGTTCCTCCCCGTCGCCACCGCAACAACTCCACCTTGAGCCATTGTCAAAAAAAGAGGCCGAAGAAACGGAGGAGCAAGAGACAGAAACGGGAAGGGGAAGAAACACAGAAAAAAAAAAACACAGAACAGAGAAAGGGCAAAACTACCGTCTTGCATCGCCATCCACTGCAAGCACACCGCCTGAACGCCGCCGTTAGCCTCCGCCACCACCATCAACAGCACTACCTCGCCACTCCAGGTAATCTCCTCCCCTTTTCTGGATCCTCAACTGTGTTCACCATTTGCATGCAAAACGTGAGCAATTCATGTTCCGCAGCAAAGTGGAAAATAATTAGCTGGTTACTGTGCTAAGCACAATAACCAGCTTATTGTATATAATGGGTCACTGTGCTCACGCGCCCACTAACCGGTTATTGGTTTTTTGGGCTGGAACATCAACCCAGCCAACGTAGCTGGATACAGTCCAGCCCTGCAGAAATAAGACCTAATTTTATTTTTGGACTTGATTTTGGCCCAATCTCTTTTTAGGCTAGCCCGACCTAGAAAAAAAATTCAAAACATTATTTTAGGAAATTCAGGATTTTTCCGCATATTTTTCTACGTTATTTTATTTATATCGGTCTGTATTTTTATATCATAAAGATACAAATTCAGTATTAAAATACTCGATTTTTTTAAAAAAATATTTTTGTTTTAATGCATATGGCCAAGTCTTTTAAAGATAAAAACTCAAATTGTATTTTTTTATATACAACAAAGAAAACTTAAAAAAATATATATTATTTTAGCATGTATTTTGACTTTAATAACCAATTTATTAGAGTCATGAAAACTTAACCAATATTTTAAAAAATCAAAAAAATATTTTGTTTTGTTTTAATGTTTAGGATTACGAATTTATATGTAAAATGTATTCCCAATATTAAAAAGGTAATTCTTTTATAGACATTAGACCGATTAGATTTTTACTCTATAAGATAAGAACCTCTTTACTAAGAAGGGTTTTTCTTAAACCCTAGATGAACCAATATGATAAGGAGTTAGATTTTTTATCAGACAATAAAACAATATAACTTATCTTAGGTAGGGCGTATTTGGGGTGCTAATACGTTTCTTTTATGCAACCAGTCTCTGTACCCAATCTTTGAGACTAGTTAGGTTTTCTAGTAACTAAAATACTAGGTGACGACTCCCATTCCATTTTTCACTACTAAAAGACAACAAATTCATTCTCTCGCCATATTTTCTAGAATAGATAGATACATGTCACACCTGATGATGATGGAGAGGTGGTGGGTGATAGCCGCACACGTGCGACAACTACAATAAATGTTATGGTTGAAAAAAAGAGAGGGTGGTTGATGGTACTTGAAAATGTTGACAAATTTGCTATAAATCTCTACCTTGGCAAGATTTTTCCATCCAATCCTCATGATCAATCAATGCTGCCTTTAATATGCCATATGGTGCTGCACTTTGAAGGCGCTCAACATCGAGAGATATTTACAAAGTCCAAAAAATATTGGAACTTAATCCTTGAGACATATTTTGTGATCATGTTAGCTAGATTATCTATGGTATCAATCTTTTATAGTAGAATATCCCCTTCATCCATAATTTCTCTAACAAAATGAAATTGAACATCAATGTGCTTGGTGCGAGAATGATGAACTTGATTCTTTACAAGACAAATAGCACGTTGACTATCACAATAGACATCCACATGTTGAATAATTCCCAAATCTTCAATCAACCTATATAACCAAATAGCTTTTTTGAAAGCTTTCGTTACTTCCATGTACTCTACCTCAGTTGTTGATAAAACTACTATTGATTGTAACATTTACCTCGAACTTACAGGCCCTTTAACAAGTGTAAACACATAACCTGTTGTGGAACAATGCTTGTCTAAGTCACTAGCATAGTTCGAGTCCACATAACCAACTAAATTTTGTCCGAGTCTATCTTCCCACTCAAACTTCAAACCAATATTAGTTGTGCCATGAATGTATCATAGAATCCATTTAACTGCCTGTTAGTGACCCTTTCTCGGATTATGCATATACTTACTCACCATACTGACTGCATGTGAAATATCCGGTTTTGTATAAACCATCGTATATATTAATGCACCAAGTGCATTTGTATATGAAATTTGAGCCATATGTTTGCTCTCTTCCTCTGTGTGTGGAGACATTGAAGCACTTAGCTTAAAATGAGGAGCTAAAAGTGTGCTTACAGGCTTCATCTTTCCATTTACCCCAAATCTCTATAGAATTTTCTTCAAGTATTGGGTTTGTATCAAACAGACTGTGCCATTTCTTCCGTCTCTCTGAATCTCCATGCCAAGAATCTTTTTAGCTTCTCAAAGGTCCTTCATTTCAAACTCAGTTCTCAGTTGAGCTTTCAATTTATCAATCTCCGCCTTGCTCTTTGATGCAATCAACATATCATCCATATATAAGAGCAAATACATGAAAGAACCATCAAGAAGTTTGCGAAAATATACACGGTTGTCAAACTGGCTTCATATGTATCCATGTTCTGTCATGAACTTATCAAATCGCTTATACAATTGACGAGGAGATTGTTTCAATTCGTATAATAAATTCTTCAATTTATAAGTCCAAATCTCTTTTCCAATGACCTTGGAACCATCTGGCTGAGACATGTAAATTTTCTCTTTCAAATCTCCATTTAAGAAGGCAGTTTTCACATCAAGTTGGGCTAACTCCAAATTAAACTGTGCAACCAAGGCTAGCAGAATATGAATTGATGAATGCTTAACAACTGAAGAGAATACCTTATTATAATCTATCCCTTTCTTCTAAGCATAACCTTTTGCTACTAATCTTGCTTTGAAACGAATGTTGTCTTTTCTAGGATTAACTTCTTTCTTGGCATATACCCATTTGCAACCAATTGTCTTCTTTTCTTTAGGGAGTTATACCAAATTCCAAGTCTGATTCTTATGGAGAGATTTCATCTCTTCATCTATTGCCTCTTTTCATTTTGTACCTTTTACACACTGTACTGCTTTTTTGTAGGTGTAGGGGATTTTAACATTAATCACTGAAAATGCATAAGCCACTATATTACAATACCGAGCAGGTTTCTTGATAACTTTTTTTTGGCTTACTTGTTGCAATAGATTTTTGTTGTGTGGTTGTTGGAGTTGTTACATCTTCTTCATCTAAACTTTCATCTAAATCTCCTCCAGTAAGGATTGTCTGAACAGTCTTTATAGGAATGACTGAAGTCTCCAACTCCACTTGTTGTGCATCACCAGACTGTTTTTCCTTCTTTTGTGATTTCTCTTACAGTAACATGCCAAACTCATTAAAAGTGACATCTCTACTCAACATCACTTTCTTTGAAATAGAACGCTAGAGTCTGTAACCTTTTACTCCTTCACTAAAACCCAAAAATATAGCTTTCTTGGCTCTAGGATCTAGCTTGAACTCAGTAACATGATAACATTTTGAGTCACCAAATATATGCATACAGTCATAATCATTTGCAGACGAGCTTGACCATACCTCTAAGGGAGTTCTTCTATTTAATGTTGCTGAAGGTAACCAATTAACAATATGACAAGCATAGTGTCGCACCCTTGCGGCAGAGCGCGACAATCTTTGATTGATTTCATGGTTTTTGTTTTGATTTGTGGATAAAAGAGTCACCACCTAGTATTTTAGTTACTAGAAACCCTAACTAGTCTTTTAGAAATTCTAAGGCAAGGGACTAGTTGCGTAAAGGGAAGATATTAGCATCTCTAGTACGCGCTACCTAATATAAGCTGCTTGGTGTTTGGTTTGCTTTATAATTTCTATGGTATTAGTGTTTTCTAATCACATAAGTTTTTCTAGGTTTGATTCAAACTAAATTTATTAAGATAGAAATCCAATGAGATTCTATATACCTTAAAAGCTCATTTTTTTCTTAGTATTTTAAGAGTTTGCGACTCGTAAATCGCAAAGAGAAGGGATAAAAATTTAGAAATCTAGGTCGCTTTAAAAGCCTATTTTTGCCTTAGTGTTTTATACTCTCACGGCTCGTAAACCGTGGAGTAAAAAATTGAAATGTTCTCGATTATAATGAAGGTTTCTTTCAAGGCTGTGTGATGACTTATTATTCCTAAAAAATTATTTTGAATATTTACCACTTAAGGTTTCTTTATCCAAATATTAACAATGAATAATAAGAAGTTATTCCTAATAATATTTTGGATATTCATCATTTTAGGATTTCTTTATCCAAACATTAATGGTGAATAACAGATGAATTCCCCCCAAAATGAGATTTTTATTTTTTTAGAATATTGGCCAATACCCTTTGGAGTTTTACAAACATATTGTAAAATCCATAAATACAAGAAAATAATTTTTGTTGTGTTTAAGAAATCCATGCGAAAACATATTTTTAAAATTTCCAATATTTTTTGCATAAAAAAAAGCGTTCAAAACATGTTAGGGTATTGACTATATGCAACACACAAGAAAACATTATATATATATTTGTCATATTACGTCGAAAACCGGGTATTCTAAATACGAGATTGATATTTTTTTTTACAACATGAAAAAAATTCAAACCTTGAAATAAATATGCTAGAAAATCATAAATCTCTTTTTCTTTGTTTTATTTTTTAAAAAAAGGAAATAGTAGGTTTGGCCGGGTCACTTACCTTAGCAAGGGACCCGGTTGGACATAAAATTTCAACACTATTCAAGTGAATTATAATTGACTTGAATAGTAACCACAAAAGGATGCATAGTAACATATATAATTAAAATGCAAAGCGAAGAGAATGCATAGACTTACCAGGCACTAAAACAGGCGAAGGAGATGGCACTGTAGATGCTGCACCCAGCCTCTAGCTACTGGTTCTAGCGGAAAAAAACAATGACCCCGCTGGTTTTGGCCTTTTTTTCTTTCTTCTTCCTGTTTTCTTCTCTTCTCTTTCCCTCCTTCTCTATTCTTTTTTCTTTTTTTT
>NW_011500651.1:0-12529 GCF_000495115.2 Populus euphratica | reverse complement strand
TCTATTCTACTTTATTTTTTCTTTTTTCCTTTTTACAGTAACAAACATAAACTACTTCTGTTCTTTGTGTTTATCTGTTGCTCCCTCTAATCTCTTTTTGTTTTTTTGCTGCTCCCTCTTTTCCTTCTCTTATTGCCTGCCTCTCGGTGGAGATGATGAGGAAGATGGCAATGAGAACGTGTTATGCTGTTGAGTTCACGCCCCCTACCTCTATGTTTTCTCTACTTTCAACTGTGTTGTTATCGGCTCTCTCTCTTGTTACTCTTCTTTTCTTCCTTTCTTCTCTTTCCTGTCTTGCTTTTCTTCTTCTTTTTCTTCCCACTTTTCTCCCCTCTTTAGGTCACCAGAGGCAGCGTATATATAATCTTTACACAACTCTTATTAGGAAAGATTTAATGCATTAATCTAGGATGTAAATCCCAGTTGATTTGTAACCAAATAATTAAAATGAGGAAACTACAATATTCTCATTGATTATGTGTTGATTCTAGTGATTTCTTTCCAACATTAACACATCATCTCATCCATCTATGTTAGGGATAAAATCCCAGCCATTAGATGATGGTGAGGTTTTTCTCTTTATGGCATTTTGCAGCTGTCAAAAGTTGTTGTTTCTTATGAATTATAGTTGTACAAAAACATGATTTTTCTTATTTGTTGTGGTAGAAATCCCGTCATTTATGATGATTCAGCCCTTTCTCTAGCTTCCAATATCCTTCTTTAATTAAATCCCTCATTTTAGCACTTTTCAATTCAGTCTTTGGTCCAAAAAAATCCCTCGAACTTGGGCAAAAATCCTTATCGTAGGAATCCCTGCTTTCATACTAGATATTCAAGCAGAAATATCTTGAGCTTTTGATATTAAAATCAAGCAATTTAAAAGCTCAAATTGATCCATGCATCAAGGACTACAACTTTGATGAGGAGTTGAAGTGAGATAAAATGGTTTTAGAGAACCGAATCTGACATTAATTTAGTTGATCAAAAAAGATCTTCTAATCTAATTTAGAAACTGATAATGTTGAGAATCCTAATATGACTGAGAGTATGACTTAAGAACAAATCAATAAAATTTGTGATAGAAATAGAGTTTTTTTAGTGCAAAACTCAGGCCAAAATCCTTCATGTGGTAGAAATCTTTACTTTCACGTTAGATATTCAAATGAGAATATCTTAAGCTTCTGATATCAAAATCAAATGATTCAAAAGCTTAAATTTATCTACGCATCCAGGACTACAACTTTGATGAAGGAGTCAAAGTGAAATAAAATCATTTTAGAGGACAAAATCTAACAGTAATCTAGTTGGTCAAAAAAGTTCTTGATTTGATAATGTTGAGCATCCAAATCTGACTAAAAGTTTGCCCTAAGAATAGTGATCCTAAGGACCCAATAAAGGTATAGGTTAATTTTTCAACATGTAATGAGTGACAAAATATAGTTAGGATGGTCAGATATTGTACAAAACCAAGTTAGAATCAGAGCCTAAGTTGGAACAAAAAAATATGGGAGCAGCAGAATCAATTTTTTTAGTTCAAATTTTGAGGGATTTATCCAACCTTAAAGATCATATAAAGAAGGAACGAGTTTAGCATTATGAAGACTCCTGATCAATCTAATAAAAACTGATGATTTTGGCAGTAAAGGGGAAGAATAAAGAGAGCAGAAAACAACTCAAATAAGGTTTTAAAAAAATATTTCTTTCTCTGCTTTTATCAATCTTCAAGCATAAGCTAAACTCCTACACTTAGTTCAAAAGAGGTATATACCATCCCTAGCATGTGGGGTCCAAAAATGAGTAATAATATATAGCTTAATGCCTCGCCCTAAAACACTTTGCTTAGTCCTGAATGTGATAACATACATCAGACTTTCTCCATTAATATGCGGTTCATGCGTTCTGCTACTCCATTTTGTCGTGGTGTTATGTGCACAGTAAAACGTCGTTTGATCCCTTCATCCTAACAAACTTCAAAGAAAGGATCTGAAGTGTACTCATCACCATTATCTAACTGAAGAGTCTTAACTCTCCTTCCAGTTTAAGTCTCCACCATTTTCTTTCATTTCAGAAAGATATCAAAGACCTCATCCTTGTGTTTCATCATATACACTCATACTCATCTTGGTAAATTATCAATAAAAGTAACAAACCAACGATTACCTCCAAGAGATTCATTCTTTGAAGATCCCCATACGTCTGTGTGAACATAATCAAGAATCCTTTTTGTGTTGTGTACCGCAGTGCCAAATTTGACTCTTGTTTGTTTTTCAAGAACACAATGCTCACAGAACCCACGCTTCCCAATCTTGGTGCCTTTTAATAGACCTTGATTGACTAATCCTTGCAAATCCTTTTCACCAACGTGCCCTAAATGTATGTGATAAAGTTTGGAATTATCTGCTTCATCATCTTTTATGCTTTTGGAGACAGTTGTTGTACCAATAACTGTAGATCCATTTAAGAAATATAAGTTTCCTATCCTCATGCCTCTTAAGACAACTAATGCATCGCAGATTGCTCTCAGGACTCCACCATGCATGATAATCTTATAACCACTGGATTATAGGACTCCAAGTGAAAATAAATTTTTCTTCAAGTCGGGTACATATCGTACCTCTGTTAGTGTCTTGACTACCCATTATGCATCTTTAGATGGATAGTTCCAATTCCTTTGACCTCAAAAACATCATCATTACCCATTAACACAACTCCTTTATTAAACTCCTCGAGTCTTGAGAATAAGTATTTGTTAGGGCATATATGATAGGAACATGTAGAATCAAGAACTCATTCACCAAAATGATTTTTTGGTGATGAAACCATGAATGCAGAGTCTTGTTCATCTTCATCTAGTGCAACGTTCATAGTTCATTCATCTTTTTCCTTGTTGCCCTTGATTGGACAATCTTTCTTCCAGTGCCCTTTTTTGTGATAAAAGGCATACTCATCTTTTGCCAGATATTGTTTGTTTGATGATTCTCCTTTGGATTTTGAGCGAGATCTCCCTCGCCCTCGAAATCTTCTAGGGTTTGTTCTGCCTTTAACTATCAATGCTTCTAACATTGACTCCTTATGAACAATTTGGTCATTCTTTCGGTACTCATTGTTCATCAAAGCATTGGACGCATCAATGAATTTAATCTTTTTTTTACCATATAGTAAAGTGGTGACGAGATGTTCATATGTGTCAGGCAGTGAATTCAATAATAACATAGCCTTATCTTCATCATCGATTTCCATATCCAAATTCTTCAAATCAGCTATCATTTTATTGAAATCATTCAGATGCTCATTCATGGAACTACCTTTCTTGTGTTGAAAATGAAAGATCCTTTTTCTTCTAGTAGAGACGATTCTTTATACTCTTCTTCATAAACTTGTAGAGTTTTGTTATGAAAAGACATACTCTTGATCCTTTACAAGACAAAGTCGGATGGAACTACATGTCATCTGATTTATCCTTTCTCAGCTTTTATCATCTAAATCCTCATGTTTATCTTTTGTAGTAAAATACAAATTCATTTGGACAAGCATATCAATAACTTCACATTTCCACATGCTAAAATTACATTTCCCATCAAACTTCTCCACCTCAAATTTGGTACTCGATATCGGGATGTATTGTAGAGATATACTAGCATTCCCCACTGATTTTTCTTCTAGAATATCGGCTATTAGGATGTCTTTAGATTACAAATGGACTCCTAAAATTGTTAAAACACGCACTTTTATGCTCAAAAGAGCCAAAAGAGTAACTTTGGTGTGTTGTTTCACAAAACGAACACCATAATTGCATCTGAAATGGTTGAAAATGCTAGGAACAAGTTTGACCCTACCAAAAACAGGCTAAAAAATCACTGAGTTAGCCAAAAGACCAATCTGATCGAGTTAACTTAAGAAAGGAATATTCTATCTGTCATGATCCGAATCCTGGATCCATGACCGGCATATAGGCAAGGTTCCCCTCCAAGGTTTCCATGCCTATACAAACCCAAACTTACACACAAACTTATCCTTCAAAACTCAATCAGAGCTCAACGCAGCATTAATAACAAAATCAACTTCATAATATAATTGAATTGTCTTGATACAATAGTTAATATAATTTCGTAGTTTTGGAGTACTAACTAGACATAAAGGAAAATGTACAAATTACAACCAAAAAGAGCAAGTTCTGAAGGTCCAACAAAAGTGACCTGTTATTAAGCTATAAGCCTGAAAAGGATAAATAATGAGAGGGTGAGTTCAACAATTCAGTGAGTAGATAACATTCAATATATACACACAAAGTAATACAAAAAATATAGGCTTTTATAGAAAGGTTTATCAAATAGGCCATAACAAGAATATCATATGGTAAAACTCCACAGAAAATCAAAATACAATGAGCATAGGCTCCGTACTGTGGGATGATCAGTCCATACAGGTTGGTGACTCCCCCGACCAACTAGGGTTTAGATACGATGTGCACAAAGACTAACACTACCCTGTTAGCATGGGTATTCTGATTAACATACTATAGGTTCATAATCATAATCAGACAGATATATTCATATCCCAAGGCTCAACTCATGACATCAATCAAACGAGGAGCTATCAATTCAGAAGTCAATTCAAAATATATACGGTTTCATATCCAGAATTCAGATTCAATAATTGATCATGCTTTATCATAAAAAGGATAATAATCAGTATATATATTATCAAGAAGCATGATCCAATTCATATTAACAAATCAAATATTTATAATATTTCTCATGCATATGAAAAATTATTCGCTCACTTAACTCAAAAGCAAACAAAACTCAAAGCTGATACTGATGGAAATCCTATTGACGTCCCGCCAGTAGAATATTAGGATTATCTGAATATAAAGGAGACATATTCAAAAATAACTCAAAAGAACATAAAACCTATTTAATACACTTATCTAAGGGTATATTCCATAATCCTATATGTTTTTAGACTAAACTAGTTATTTTCTCAAAAACTCAAAAATCTAACGATTTTTCTTAAATCTAATCCATAATAAAATAAATAATAAAATTGATAATAATTCTCTAAATAACCCTAAATTATTCATCAAACCAATCTGAAAAAGCTAATATCACAGCTAGGGACTAATATGGAATTTATTATATTTTTAGGGCCAAATTGTAATTTTCGTCTAATTGGAGGACCGAACTAAATATATCCTAAATTCATGACTATAGTGGAATTATGTTCATAATTCATCAACATTTCTATCCAAAACCTCTAATTATGCTCCAGGCACCATTCTGGAATTTTTCCAAATTTGTAGGGTCAAATTGTAATTTTTGTCAAATGGAGGATCAAACTAAAATTTGTCATGAATCCATGAATATGCTGAAATTATGACCATAATTAATCCTCAATTCTGTCCAGAATATCTCATTACAGTCCAGGGACCATTCTGGAATTTTACCAAATGTTTAGGGTCAAATTGTAATTTTTGTCAAATTAAAGGACTAAATTGAAAGTGTTAAAATTTCATAAATATACAGTAATTCTGCTCATAATTCATCTTTTATTCTGTTCAGAATCTTGGAATAGGCTCCAGGGACCAATCTGTAAATTTTTCAAAGTTTGGGGACTAAACTATAATTTCCACAAATTGAGGGATCAAATTGAATTTTCATCATCTTCCACCTCCAACCCAGAATTTCAATAGAAAACCCACTGTTCTTTCCTTATTTCTAACACAAATTCAACATTCAAACAAAATTATAACTTAAAATCATCATTTTTCAATTCAATCTCTCAAAATTAGTCATATAATCAAATACCCACAATAATTAACCTTATAACATTTAATTTAATTCATCAGTTAAACCCAAAACACAAATTTTCAAAACCCTGAAATTCATCAAAACTGAAATTAAAGCTTAAGAAAACATATTATACACATTAAAGCATGATCTTACCCTTTTTACTTATTTCTTCCAATTCCTTTCTATTTCCCTTCTAATTTCCCTATTTTCTCTTCTTCTTTCTCCCTTCTCTATCCTGTCGATTCTCTCTCAAATTTTCAGATCCCACTTTTATTTTTTTTTCTATTTATATTTATTATGTTTATCTAATTACCACACTACCCCTCATTCATTTATACCCACTCTTTAAGCGATCAAGGGCTTTGTTGTATTTTCCAACTCATTAATTCAAAACATTACACTATCTCTGATAAAGAATATTCCATCATAGTCAAGGAAATATTCTCTTTTTATTCTGTCAAGAGAATATTCTGTCTCTATTAGATGACGTGACTGATGACATGGTGATGTTGACTCCCTGTTGATAATGTGGATAATGACTCAGTGTCAACGTGTCTAGTAACATGGCATAGCCTTCTAAGGCTAGAATTCCGACACTATCTAGTTTTTCTAACAGATTTCAAGAGAAATTTTTTTGAGATATAAAGGGCTCGTTTCAACTCCGATTTCGATGATCTTTATATCGCCGAACTCGTATCGATGAGAGGAATCTCCGTAAGAGATCAAAATCAAGATTTGAAAACTTTGAAAATTTTGCAACTTCGAATCGAGAGCTGAAAAAACGTGTTTTTTCAATGTTCTAGCCTCTCTAATGCTCTAATACTAATTTGTTGTGCATACCGAACAGAAAGTAAAAAAAATAAAAAAAAACACAAATAAGTAGATTTATGTGGTTCCCCAAAACCAGGTACATCCACGGAGACAGCAAATTATATATTATTGGAGAAATGATACAAACACTCAATTTAACCTAGTGCAATCCTAGAAAACCAAGTGTTTCACTTTTACACTCACACTCTCAAATATGCTCTTTTTTCACTTCCTTTACACTTCCACTTACCTTGCTCTCTCTTTGTCTTCATTTATAGGAGAGCCTTGGCAACATTCAACAAAAAACAATCAACTCCTAACTACTACAATAAATGTTGTGGTTGAAAAAAGAAGAGGGTGGCTGATGGTGGTTGAAAAATATTGACAAAATTGCTATAAATTTGATTCAAGGATGGAGAAGGCTTAGCTTGGTTATGCATTACCCTGCTTTATTTCTGTATCTTAGAACAGCAAAATCCATGCGGTGATAGAGCTTTGTTAGTCGAATCAAATCGATTTAGATTTGAGTTCTCAACTATAATTTACTTGTTCATTCAGTATCAAAAGTTCGAAAAAACAAAAAAGACCGCTGAATCGGTTTAATTAAACATGCTTAAGATCAACTTTTGTTTATGATCATTTCATATTGAAACAGCTGATAGACAAAAATAGATCCTTCATATGCAAATTCAGCTATATGCATGCATAGATATCAATAATAGATTGCCTACAACATCAATGAATCTATACATGCAGGATACGTGGCAATGTCTAATCCTGCTGGGAATTGGATGGAGCGATCTTGTCACGGTGGAATCTCACTGCAATGCATGTTATGTTATCAGCACTGCCCCGGGTAAAAGCAGCCTCGGTTAATTTCCTAGCTGCTGTCTCAGGTTCTTCTTCTGTTCTGGCAATGGAAACAGCATCCTACACATGATTCAGGCAAGGGGAGGCAAAAACAGTTCAAAGTCTAGAAATTGGACACCAGGAAAAGAAACCTCAAGCAAACATTCCATATCACCAGTCAGATGTTTAATTCAATGCACTGTGAAGAGCAATCAATTATTTCTATGATAACCAAAATGTCTAATAGCCTAAGCAGTGGGCCAAATGTAAATGGTCAACTCGCACAATCCATTATTATAATCTCACATCAAAACTGAACAAAGACGTGTATTCATGCTTACGCGCTTTTATTTATCAGTGTGTGTGTGAGAGGGAGGGGGGTTAACATAATTACCTCATTGGGTACAACATCCCATAGTCCATCACTTGCGAGCACAAGCAATTCAAATTCTTGATCTATTTTCTGCTCCTGAAAGAGCGAAAAGTATACAAACAAGTGGCTGATTAATTTTGAATAAACTTCAATCGGAAGAAGTTCATGCAGTTTGATCCAGGAAAATGGAAGAAATCCTAGACTGAATTCTATTTTGATAGACACCAAGAAGGTTTTTATATGCATCTAGAGGATCCCACCAGGAAACAGCCTAGGAACACTCCACAAAACAACTATATTGCAATTTAATCAAGTTCACAGGATCTTCAGAACTTATTTATCAAATAGACATATAATTGAAGGCTTATAACCAAGAGGTAATGGCTTGTAAGAAGTAATTTTATACGCGTTAATCAAGTAGCTTTGTAGTTTTTTTTTAATTATGATTGTAGTTTTAATTTCATAAGCAAATAATATCAAAAAATGTTTTATTATCTAGGAGTCTGGATGTAATCAGAATATAAATTACTCTATGAATATAAGCATTTATTTTCTAAGAGAGGACCCCGAAAGGAAACTTCTTTATTGTTTAGGTCTGTCTATAACATTAAAAGTTTTCTCTTACCCCACTTCCATGTTTTAGTGAAGCTAACAATTAAATCCCGCATCTTTGATACAATACCATGGAATTACAATCTTAATTAGCTGGGATCTCACGTTGACATTACAGTTCAATTCAGGTGCTCAAGAAAAACCACCGAGATCAAAAGTCGAAACAATAAAAGACCTAGTTTTCACCTGCTGTTGCGGCATAAATATAACCTAGCATCCAACACTAATACACTAAAAAAAGTTTACAGTCAACCAAGGAAGGTAATTTGCTCTGCTGGGATAATTCCTACGATGAAAGAACAAAAATAAAAATTCAATAATACCCTGACTCGGGAATGAAGCATGCCTTGAACATATTACTCGCTTGTATTTGAAACCAAAGGCAGAAAATTTATCACATAATCATTTTACATTTAAATTGTTTTAATTATTTAATTACTTTTTAATTAAATTATTATTTATGTGGAAGTGAATTTCATTATATTAATACTCACACAACTTTGTAATATAAATTTAAAATTATATGAGTAGATTCAAGATTAAATTCAGAGTTTAAACTAGTTTACTTAGAAATCCAATCTTATATAACCTAGCATCCAACACTAATACACTAAAAAAAGTTTACAGTCAACCAAGGAAGGTAATTTGCTCTGCTGGGATAATTCCTACGATGAAAGAACAAAAATAAAAATTCAATAATACCCTGACTCGGGAATGAAGCATGCCTTGAACATATTACTCGCTTGTATTTGAAACCAAAGGCAGAAAATTTATCACATAATCAAATTACAAAGTGCTTTTAATTGAGATAAACACAAAATAACTTACATCAAACCCTTCACTGCGTAACCTCATAAAAATAACTTTACTATTCATGTTTTTTCATATTTCGAACAGGAAATATGAACTGTGTTAATTGATGGAATCTGAGAAGAAAGGATTTGGACTTGAAGGTCTAATCTATTGATTCAGAAAACCAGTACATATATACATGGAAAAGCACTATTCCTGTGCAACTTCCAAACATAGCTACCTAAATGTATGCCTTAATTGACAACTGATTACATGTTTACCGCTAAGCATGATATTAGGAGATCTGACAGAATAAGGCAACATAATATTCGCCAACATGATTTCAGAAATATATATTCGTCTAATATTAATTGAGATAAACACAAAATAACTTACATCAAACCCTTCACTGCATAACCTCATAAAGATAACTTTACTGCACGATTCATGTTTTTTCATATTTCGAACAGGAAATATGAACTGTGTTAATTGATGGAATCTTCTCCAGAGCCAAGTATCAATGGTAAATTGCCAGTTCTTCCCTATGTTTTCTCAGACTTTCTGTTTTCCACCGAGTTTTAATGAAAGGTGTTATTTATTGTGTCAGTTTATCACTATTTCAACTTCTTTTCCTCATGCTCGCAATCAGAAAAGGAATCTTCTCCAGAGCCAAGTATCAATGGTAAATTGCCAGTTCTTCTGTACATGTTCCCAGACTTTCTGTTTTCCACCGAGTCTTAATGAAAGGTGTTATTTATTGTGTCAGTTGATCACTATTTCAACTTCTTTTCCTCATGCTCGCAATCAGAAAAAGAATCTTAAGGCAAGGTCCTTTCCAATATATTAAGCCTTTAGATTGTTGGAATAGATTAGTGCAGTTTAGACTAGAAAAACTTCGCTGATTATCTTGTCTGTAACTTGAAACCTGAAGCTCATTGAGGCTTTTGTTGTGTCCTTGCCCATTTTATTTCACACAGTAGAGCACAATGGTTCATGGATCTTAAAGCAGACAGATCAACCTAGTTGTGTTGAATCATTTCAAGAGTGTTTTTTTTTTTTTCCCTGTTCTTTTAGATTAAGAAGCGTTTTCAGTGCAGTTTAGACTAGAAAAACTTCGCTGATTATCTTGTCTGTAATTTGAAACCTGAAGCTCATTGAGGCTGTTGTTGTGTCCTTGCCCATTTTATTTCTCACAGTAGAGCACAATGGTTCATGGATCTTAAAGCCGATAAATCAACCTAGTTGTGTTGAATCATTTCAAGATTTTTTTTCCAGGTCTTTTAGATTAAGAAGCGTTGTGCTATTCCTCAGTAACTTGTCGAGATTGATTGACTTTTGGATAGTTAATTCCTTCTCTTTTATCTTGTGTAAGTTAAACGTGATTTAGCAATAAGGACGGGCAACCTTCAAGGAATCACCAGTAGAACCTTGAGCTGGCGAGTTCTTGGAAATAACGGACACTAAAAAAATTAAATTATAGTACTACTAATTAATTTAACCAAAGATAAAAATAAAAATAAAATAGATGAACAGGGTATGCCCTTTATTTTTAAATTGAATACTTAAACTAATAACTTCCTTAACTACATCAGGAGGCACTAATTAAAGATGGTTATGATGGCAGGAAGGTTTCCCCATGCTTGCTGTCAAGCTGCTTCTGCTTCTGCTGCTGCTGATTGCCTCCCCTTACAGCCAGCAACAAGTGTCCGGACAAAAAAAGCCAGAATGATTAAAACGATAGTTCCTATGACCAACCCTGCAGTAATGTAATCATTCATCTTGCTTCTCCAAATCAACCTTCTAGCTTCAAGTACTGGACCTGCATGCAAGGCCAACAATCACACAACGATTTAACTTGATGGAATCTAATAAACATGAAAAAGATGAGTCAAAAACAATTACCAGCAGCCAGGAGCTTCACAGCAAGAAGTCGACTTCAATGTACGAGTTTTGAAAAAAGTATGGCCCATATTTATATTGAGTATTCAGGAGTCTAGATAGGAAATTGTTTTTTCCTTTAATTGCTAGGTTAACAGTTCAGGAAGTTTGGCTACAAGATGCCCGAAACATTATAGGAAATTGCTTGTCGCATAGGAAGTTATTTGTGGGAAATCGTATAGGAATTTTTTCTTTTGGCAAGTTCGACTACAGCATACGTGCAGGAACCTTTGTTTTAGCCCTTGTTATTTTTTTATTTTTTTATTTTTATCTCTGGAGCAATTCCTTGAAAGTCTGTTACATGACAGCCCGTGATATGCAAAACATGGGCAAGACAAGCTGCATTATGACAACTGCACTGCACAGCTTCGACCTGCATTATCTCCTCTGCATAATCTCATAAGTATGCCTTTTTTTCCCCTAGTTTTCAGTTGCACAATTCATGTTCTTCCTGTTGGGTGTGGACACAACATGGTTGGTGGCAGCCATGTTAGACATGGCTAAAGTCAATGGTGGGTGCCTAACCAAAGAAATTGTTGCCCACCATTGTTGACTAAAGAAGAAACTTGTCTCCCACATCAGCTATAAATAGAGAGTGTCATTGATAGCTGATGAGCACCACGAGATAGAGAGAAACACAGAGAGAGAGCTAAGGGTGAGAGTTGAGTTGAGTTGAGTTGAGAAGTTTTCTCCTCCTCCTTGTTTTGTTGTTTGTATTGCTTTTGAGCTTGATTAATACAAACCAGTAGCTCCGTGGAGTAGGCAAGTTGCCGAACCACGTAAATTTGTGTGTGTTTGAATGTTTGGATCTCCTAACAACTGGTATCAGAGCTTGTTCTTGAAAGTTCTTGAAAAAGAGGGTGTTTGATCCAAACTCAAAAATCAAAGTTCTCAAAACGTGTTTTTGAACATACCACCGTGAAGAGGACGACGAGAGGAATCCACTGGTGAAAACCCGGCGAAAATCCGACGTCCTGCATGCCCGCACGCGCCTGCACGTGCCACCACCAGTACTGTCCACGCGCACAGACGCGCTTAACGCGCCTCACGCGTCTTCCTCGCCGTTTCCTGCAACTCGACACCGCCACGTCAGCCGTTCGACACAGTCAGCAGCCAAGTAACCTGCCACATCAGCAGTCTGACCGGTCAACCAGCCACGTCATCCCTGCCACGTCATCCCTGCCACATCAGACGAAAATCTCTGTGGATCTGCCACGTAAGCTTAGGTGGACCCCACATTGCCTACGTGTTTGACACGTCATCTTGCCATGTCAGCATAACTGGGTTTTGATCCGGTGTGGCGTAGCGACTATTCCTCCGGCCACGTGGCTTCATCTGCAGCATCTAGTTATCCCAATTTTTG
>NW_011499867.1:2011077-2045696 GCF_000495115.2 Populus euphratica | reverse complement strand
AATGGGTTGGTGAGTGAATTTAACAACTCAGTTTAGGAACAAGGCCTGCAAAGAGAAAAAGAGAGAGATTGTTATTTCTACCTGAGAGAATTCTAAAGAGACCTTTATTGCTAAAAAAAATAATAATACTAGAGGATAAAGATTTTGTTGTTAGAGTTTCGGTTTAAGAAAAATTTATATGATTTTTTTTTATGCATCTTCACTTGTGCATTTTAAAATTAATAATCAGATAAATCTCTAATGGCTATTAATATTGGTGATCACGTAACTTAAACCTAAGACTATAAAAAAAATAAACCCCTTAATCCCAAGCTTTTACCACTTTTTAAATGGTGAATTGATTTGTTTTCTAAATTAGTGTGGTAAGGACATTTTAGGTAACTACAAGTACAAAATGAAAAATAAAAATCATTAATTACTTTTATTATAACTAAAAACTTTACTAACATTAAGAATTTTAGATAAGATTTAGGTAATTGACTAATTATGCTATAAAGCTTTTTATTCGACTAGAAATACATAAAGAATGATATATTTCTTCCCTTACAAAAGAAAAAAAAAATTATATCTATATCTAAAAATTTAAAACAAAAAATTGAATTGATTTATTTTTAGATCAAATTGATACATGATTGAATTCCATGTATCACGACTCTATTAATAAAAATATTGGTGTTGAACATGAAATGGTATGTGTATTTTTATGAAAAAAATAACTATTATATTTAAAATAGTGATTTGAAATCTCAATCTGATAATAAAATTTAATTTTTACTTTAAAAATATTGGTATTGAACCTGAAAGAAAATTAATGAAAATTTTTATTTTATTAGTCTATTTTATGATATTTTATTTTTAAAAAATGTGTCAAAACTTGTCGTCATATCTACATTTTAATATCCTGTCAATTTTAGATTGGTTATCACACGAGTTTTAGTCAATTTAGAATATCATAAAAAACACATTAAAAACTTATATTGTTTTTTCAGTTTTGTCTAAAGCTATAAACTGAGACTTCTTTAATGATTTCAATATGCATATTAATTTATTTAGATGATTTTTAAGGGAATAAATCTTCTTTAACAATAAAGATAAATCATCTCATTGTAAACAAGTAAAATGATGGATTTCTAATCGTGTGTATATATATATAAGCATTGGTGGTAAAACCGAATATGGTTTGAATTGCGTTGTGCAAATGATAATTCCATAACAAAATTTTAGGTAAGTTCCCTTAAAGGGAAGAATTTGTTGAAATTCCACTAAAATTGTATAAATTCTTTAATTTAAATGAAAAAAACATGCATGTTTTCAATGTAAGTTTAAAATAAATCTTGTGTCTGGTACGTTGATTGGAGGGCCTCCATAGAGGTAACATATTAGTGGTCCAAGAGAAAAGAAAAATAAATAAATAAAATGGAGTCCATGGGCACTAACAGGAGCAGCAACACCTTATTACTGCCCCCAGCAACTTCGACTTGCTTGTTAACAGTGGATTTTGGGCTTATGATTTCATTTCTGTAAGTTTCTGGGCTTCATGCCTTCTTTAGTTTTTGGGCCTCGATATGATTAACAAACTTTTTTTATAGTTTTATTTCGATAATGTTTCGTTAGTCTATTTCAATTATGATAAATATTATAGAAAATACTAATGAGATTTCTATCTTTAATGAGGCTCCATTGAATTTGTTTTATATTTCACGGGAGAGAAGGCCAAGATCAGCCTCTCATAATTCCCTGTAATTTTATATACATAGTCAATAAATAGATTAGCTATTTTAAAAATTATTAGCATGCCTAAAATCCTCCTCCTTTTAGCTTTTACTAGTTAAATGACCTGCACAATACTGCGGGTCAATGATTTTTATATAAAAAATATCAAAAAAAAATTAAGATCTAAAAATATTAGGTTTTTTTGCAAAGTTATACCCCAAGAGTCTTGGGTGTGACTGAATATTAATAATAATATTAAACTTGCATGACCCAAGTTTAAGTGGGTTTGATTGTAATACCAGACTCAATAGTCTTGGATGTGAGTCTGGATGCAAGGTTATGTTATAAAAGTGTGATAATTACATATATTAATTAAAAAAAACCAAAAGAAAGAAAAAAAATTAATGAAGAAAAAAAAATCTAAATTAACTGAATTAACCCTTTAAACCAGGTAAACCCGTCAAACTTTGGATTCATGTCGTGAAAGTTTGATAACTAAATAGAAAAAAAAAATTGACGGGTTAACACAAAATTAACTGGGCTAACCCGTCAAATTCAGAATTCGTGTCATGAAAATTTAATAACAAAATAAAAAAAATTGAACATTAACAAACTAAATTAAACAAAAAACATTAATTAAAAAGAAAAAAACAAACAAAAAGATATCAGCTTTTTCACTGTGGACTATAGTGTGCAGTCCACAGTTAAAGGTATAAAAACAATAATAAAAGAAAAGGAAGAAAAAGAAAAACTAAAGGCATCAATCGATAACTAAATAGAAAAAAATTTAATATTGATGAACTAAATTAAATAAAAAAATATTAAATAAAAAGAAACAATAAAAGAAAAAAAACTTATAAGAAGAAAAAAACTAATGAAGAAAAATAAAAATAAAATCTAAATTAATTGGATTAACTCGTCAAACCTAAGATCCATATCATGAAAGTCTGATAACTAAATAGAAAAAAATTTAATATCAACAAACTAAATTAAAAAATTAATTAAAAAAAACATCAGTCTTTTTACCGTGGACCGCACCGTGCAGTCCACAGTGAAAGACACAAAAAAAAAGCAAAAAAAAAAAAACTAAAGGCTTTAGCCTTTTCACTATGGACTGCATACAATATTAAAAGATGAAATCGGAAAAACAAAATTAATGAGGAAAAAGAAAAAAAATCTTAATCAACCAGGTTAACCCGCCAAATCAGGTTAACCCATCAAACCTGAAATTCGTGTCATGAAAGTGTGATAACTAAATAGAAAAATGATTTATTATTAATAAAAAATTTTAAAAAAAAAGATTAATTAAAAAGAAAAAAGCAAAGAGAAAAAGACCTACGGTAAGAAAAAAAACTAATGAAAAAAAAGAAAAAAAAATGAATAAACTGGGTTAACCCGTCAAACCCGAGATCCATGCTATGAAAGTCTGATAATTAAATAGAAAAAAATTAATATTAAGAAACTAAATTAAAAAAATATATAAAAAAAAACAAAAAAAAACTAAAGGTATCAACTTTTTCACTGTGAATTGTATTGTGCAATCCACAGTAAAAGACTTAAAAAGGAAAAGAGAAAAATAAAAAACAAAGGCACACGTCACGGGTTAATTTTTTTCCTTGAATAAAAAATATCAAAAAAGGTTAAGATCTAAGAACATTGGGTCTCTTTGCAAAGATATGTCCAAGAGCCTTTGGTTTAGCTGCAACACTTGACCCAATAGTAATATTTATAATATTAATAATAATATTAAACTTACATAATTTGACTTTAAGTGAGTCCGGCTACAACATCGGACCCAAGAGTCTTGAATGTGGGTCTAGCTGCAAGGTTGTATCATAAAAGTATAATAATTAAATAGATTAATTAAAAAAAACAAAGAAAAAAATCAACAAAAAGAAAAAAACTAATGAAGAAAAAGAAAAAAATCTGAATTAACTGAGTTAACCTTTTAAACCAGATTAACCCTTCAAACCTGGGATTCGCATCATGAAAGTTTGATAACTAAATAGAAAACAAAATTGACGGGTTAACCCGGCAAGCCCGGGATACGTGTCATGAAAATTTGATAATTAAATAGAAAGAAATTTAACATTAAAAATTAAACTAAACAAAAAAAAAATTAATTAAAAAGAAAAAAAAAGCAAAAAACAAATTTCAGGTTAAATCGTCAAACTTTAAATCAGCTTATATATATTTTAATTAATTTTATAATTTTTAAAATTAATAACTATATAAATTTTTAATGATATTTAAATTTATAATACTTAAACTAATAACTTTTAAAAAGTAAATTTAACTAATCAATTAAACTATACTTATTAAGATTTCTCTGCCTAACTCTTGATAGCATGGATGGAAAATAGAGTAATTTGGCATCCATAAGAGTCAATAAAATATTAATGGAAATAATTGCGTAAATCACACTAAAATAAGGAATGATGTTGACATAAGATGTTGGTGGTGGCCATCAAAGTCAGCAAAAATATGAAATTCCCAATAAAATAAGAAGAAATTAATTTGAATAAGAAATTATAATAGGCATGTAATAGAAAAAAGAGATTAACCTAATTTTTTAAGAATTACAGTAGTTTTTAAGTCTCTTTCTTAACTACACATAGAATTGAATTTTTAATTATATAGAGTAGAAGTCTTTTTAATCTTAGCATATATAATATTTTAAGGTAAAATAATATATTTGATACTTACAAATATAATTTTCTTGATGGTTCTTATGAATTAAATAGTATTTTTTAAAATCAAATCTCTTGACACATAATTTGTATTTTTATATATAATTATATGAGTTGATCCTAATTTTCTTCCACACAATTTAAAAAAAAAATACTGGTTTTTTTTTTTCAAAGTGTTTTGCATGTATATTGTCCAATTTTATACTTGATATATTTCTCATAATCTGTTATAAATAAACAAGTTTAAATATTTATTGAATTAAAATGGTTTAATATATAAATAAATTAATTAAGTTTTCAAGAATACACAATAACATTTAATTTCACTAAAATAAAAACCATGAATATAAAACTGAATTGCTTTTCAATACTTAATACTTAACAATTATGACAAACAAGTCCTCAAGATACGTAGCATGGTAGCAAAGGACTTGAAATCCGTACAGTAGGTTTTGAGTTTTAGTCAGGGCATGCATTTCTTGTAAGAGCTTGTGATAGTCGAGGTTTTACTTGCTCACCTAAACCCACAAAATATATTTTCTTGGAGATGGAGTTTTCTCGAATAAAAAAAAAAATACTAACACTCACAAACATGTCATAAGAACTCCAAAACAATCACAATCATTAATAATCTTGCATAATTTTGTTGTAATTATATATACTTTGAATAGGAAGAATATGCTAAATGTATGTTGTTTTAAGTAAGTTTATTTTTTTTTGGAAAATTAAAAAGAAAAGGAGAGCTTCATTTATATATATATATTTCATGCAAAAAAATTTTAATTAATTTTTTTATTTTAAATTCTTTTTTAATTAAAAGCTCGAGCCACCTTCTTTCGCCTATTTATTTCGGTGTTTTAAAAATATTTTTAAAAAAATTTAATTTTTTTATTTTTTTATTTACTCTAAATTAATATATTTTTCTTACAGCAGGTGATGCAAAATTATTTACTCTAAATTAATATATTTTTCTTACAGCAACAGAGAATAACACCACAGATACAAATAAAAAAAAGAGAAAAAGAAAAGAAAAGAAAAGGGTAACCAAGGCAAGTGTTTGCTTGACGTCTCCACTTTTTTATTCGAAACAAAGAAATAGAGAGCATGAAAATCACTAAGGAATCATCCATCCATACAGTACACACCACCACAACGGTAGTTGCAGCTTTAGAGTGTGTTTGGTATTGCGGTAATTATTATGGTTGTAGTTTGAAAAAAATTATTTTATAAAAAGTATTTTTAGTTGAGGTTGGTTTGAAAAAATAGGTGTTTGGTTAAAACTGTGGTTGAAATTGGAGTCGAAGAAAAAATAGTATAATGTGTTTGGTTAAGAATTCTTTTGAAATTGAGGTTATAAAATAATTTTAAAAAATATATATTAATATTGATGATTTTTAATTTAAATATTATGGATTTAACTATTGCTATTATATACATCCGACAAGAACTACAGTTTTTATAATTTTTTAACGTGTAATAAAATTAGATAAAATATTATCATTAATAAAATTCATCCTAAACTAGTTTTCTTTACAAAAACGGTTAAAAAAATTAATAATCTATATATATATATATATATATATATATATATAAAATCCATGCAGTGCAAGTGAACAGTGCAAAAGAATTTCACTGTTTACTATTTTTAAATGAACAGTGCAATTCTTTTGCACTGTTCACTTGAACAAGTGAACAGTGTACCACTATGCACTGTTCATATAATTGTACTGTTTAATGAATAGTGTAATTGTATGAACAGTAGAAAAAAACGAGTAATTCTTGCTTTTTTAAATACTGTATTTTTAATGTAGAAAATAAATAGGATTCAATGAATAATATATTTTTAATTTTTTTAATCAAATAACTATAATTATATTTTAAATAAAACACAGTTGCAGCCACATAGCTACTTAAACACATCATTGGCACCATCTCCTGATTATTATTATTATTATTTTTTAAGCTTATCCTTTCCTGATTATTTTCAAATTAAGAAATAAAAACGTTGGAAGATATATTATATAAAATAAAAATACCCATTCCATAAAAACAATTTATTTCATAATTCAACACAAACCTTAATTGCTATTATTTTAACCTTAATAATATCAATAAAAACATATCTAATTACACTAATTAAAATCTAAATGATCTCAATTATGATAATTTTTATTAAAATTCAATGCAAACTTTATTTATTATGATTTTAACCATAACTTTATTAATAGTATCAATTAATTGAAAAATTACCTAATTGCATTAATTACAACAAAATTTATCTCAATTCAAATAAAATTATCACATACGAAAAATAACCCAAAAATCAATTCAAACCCTAATTTATCTAATTCAAACCTAATTGATTCCATAAATAATATTAATTGTATAAATATACATAATTGCATCAGCTAAAACTCTTAATTTCATTAACATCAACATCAACCTCAATAAAATACTCAATTATTAACACATAATGCAAATTTTTTCAATTCAATAACGAAACTCATAAAATTATGAGACATTATAATTATTTTACCTTCATTTTTTAGTAACTAGTGGTGATTCTATCGGTTGTCACAATGAAAAAGCTGTTAGGCTGACGGTTTGCAATAAAATAAAATAATAGAAGATGAGAGAAAGCTGAATTTTTTAATTCCATACGTATAAAAAAATATAAAAAAGAAAATAAAAAAAATGAATATAGAACACTATTGAAGGGAAGAGAGTCTCTTTTAAGCTGTCTTATTGTCATTCGATTCTTGTTGCTAATGATGATGGGACTGGTGGTTTGAGAGAATTACTGCAACAAATTCTATTACTTCTTCTCTTTGGATTTCACTTCAGAAAATTTCCAAAAATTGCCTCTAGCCCTACTTCTTGCAGTTGCAGAGACGGGAAAGTTTCTTTCATGGTGCTTTGATTTGAAAAAAGGTCTGTTTTTTCCTTTGCTTTCTTCTGGTTTGTTTTTGAGGGAGTCTGTTTGGTTATTGAGAAAGTTGAAAAGGGCTCGACAAAGATAAGGAAATCTAATAATTTTCAAGCTGCTCTGTTCAAGTCTAGCTTAGCTAGGAGAATTCAAGTGTTCTAAAGCTGATACTATATTACTATATACATATGTGTGTGTGTATGCATGTATCTATGTATGCTTACCGTGATGAGATTTGCGCATCATTGATTGACGTGGAAGAGGGGCTCTTTTTGATGTCCTAAAATTTTTGAGTGTTTGAATATGTTCTGCTTTCCTTAGGATTTTCTTTTTTAGCAATTGAAAGTGAGTTTCTTCTATGTTTCTGGCCTGGATGGAAGCCAAAATTGATGTATGATTGCTTTGGTCTGTGAGGAAAACAAGCTGTTCTGCTTCCAACCTTTCCTTTTTATGATTGCAGCTGTGCTGCTTCGGTCTGAAAACAAGTTGTTTGTCAATTAGTTTTGGCTTTCGAGAGCTTTAATTCTCATATGTAACTGTGAGATACTCTTTAAATAGTTTCGGTCACTATTTAATTGAGATTGTCAAGATATTAACACTGAAATAATATGATATGTTTGACAGCGTGACCTTTTCCATAGTTAGATCATTTCATCCATAGATCTTTAGAATCTGTTGTTTAACTAAAGCTCGCACAACTGGGCTTAATACTTCTACCCTTACAATCTCCACCAAAAGTCCGTATTTCCTAAAAAATGCATCCTTACCCATATTCTGAAAGTGAGTCATTAACTTGTTCACCTCATTCATAATGCAATTCAGGTTCTTGATTGGTGACAGCTTTTTAGCATCGTTTCTAAGATAATTTTCTTCAATTAATTGTGACAGTTCAAAATTTTTCCCATATTCTATAATGGAAAATTTAGCCCATATTATATGATGGAAAATTTAGCCCAACAGTCTTCTAAGGCCATTTCATTCACAAGTTCTACAATTCAAGATGCCTTGGGGTTAGACTTGTTTTAATGCAAAAGATATTATGGAGCATACAACCTAAGGATAGGTTCTAGTTTCTTTACGTGAGACATAGGGTAGGTTTACTACTTGGTCTCTAAAAAAAGGTCTCTTGTTGTCTCAGTGATCGCCCTCGTAAAGGCAATATGGGGGTTCAGCAAATATTGGGATGGCACATGTATCAATCACTATCAGTCTAAACACTCAACAAAGAGCTGGGGTTTACACAAACTTAAACCTTGACTCAAGTCATAAGGTAAGTTGTTAGTCCCCCACTTAACTTAAAGTTTACTGTGTGTTCTCTAAAAAAATTATAATAATAAAGTGATCATTTATGACTATACCATGTATGATAGAATGTGAAGATGCATGCTAAAGCTTTTAAACAAAATATCATTCATAGTAAAAAAAAACAACACATAGAATAATAAAAAAAATACCAAGCTTTGTCCTAAGTTTCCTAGTGGAGTCGCCATCCTATTGCACCCTCGCGAGCGGAGCGCAGCACCGTGGTGACCATCAATTGATTTCGGGGTCTTTTAGTTTTATTATTTTGTGTAAAAGGGAGTCGCCACCTAGTATTTTGGTTACTAGAAACCCTAACTGGTCTTTCAGAGATTCTAAGGCAAGGGACTGGTTGCGTAAAGGGAAGGTATTAGCACCTCTAGTACACCCTACCTAAGGTAAGCTGCTTGGTGTTTGGTTTGCTTTATAATTGCTATGGTGTTGGTGTTTTCTAATCCCATCAGTTTTTCTAGGTTTGATTCAAACTAAATTTATTATGATAGAAATCCAAGGAGATTCCATGTGCTTCGAAAGCTCATTTTTTCCTTAGTATTTCAAGAGTTTGCGACTCGTAAATCGCAAGGAGAAGGGACAAAAATTTAGAAATCTAGGATGCTTTAAATGCCTATTTTTTCCTTAGTGTTTTGTACTCTCACGGCTCGTAAACCATGGAGTAAAAAAATTGAAATGTCCTCGATTATAATCAAGGCTTCTTTCAAGGATGTGTGCAGATTTATTATTCCTAGAAAATTATTTTTGATATTTACCACTCTGGGTTTCTTTATTCAAATATTAACAGTGAATAATAACAAATTATTCCCAATAATATTTTGGATATTCGTCATTTAAGGATTTCTTTATTCAAACATTAACGGTGAATAATAGATAAATTCCCCCCAAAATAATATTTTTATATTTTTTTGGAATATTGGTCATTACCCTTTGGAGATTTACAAACATGTTGTAAAATCCAGAAATGCAAGAAAACAATTTTTGTTGTGTTTAAGAAATCCATGCGAAAACATATTTTTCAAAACTTTCCATATTTTTTGTATAAAAAACATTCAAAACATGTTAGAGTATTGGTCGTATATATCACACAAGCAAACATTTTTTATATTTTTTTCAAAACGCAAACATCACAATTAGACATAAACATCAAAATGGAAAGTAGCAAGCCATCATACATATTATAAGAATTACAAGAAGCTTGAAACAATTTGTAACAAAAAGCCTTCAAAGCCAAATCAACTTAAAATTTTATAACTAGAAAGGAATAAACCTGCATGCATGAGGGCGCCATAGTTTTAAAACTGAAATTTTGAAATCAAACCCCTATGTCCATACCTCACAAACCCATTATTTCCTCACCTTAAAACAAACTGCCTTATTCATTTCACAAAGCCAACAGAGAGAAACAAAACAGAAATTAGGACAGCATGCTTTATTCATGTATATAAGAAAAAAAACAAAGCCATGGCCGGGTAATCTCTCAAGAAGCAAGGAAAAAAAAGCGAACAGAAAAGGGAGCTGATGATGAAGAAACAACAACCCTCCCTCTAATGGTTCCTTATGAACCAGCGGAAGAACAAAAAGAAGAAAAAAGAAACTGGTTTTTAAAACATCATGAACAACAAAAGGGAAGCGTTCATTGTAGTCTAAAAATGAATGTGCAAAGCAAAGACAAAACAGGTTTTTAAAACATCAACACAACAGATTTAAAGGTAGAAAAGGAGGAGAAAGTTAAGACTTATACTTGCAGGTCTCAATGTTTTTTTTGCAAAAGATGAAATGGAAAAACACGTGAACGTTGCTGTCAAGGTTTAGCAGCAAATCTCCCTCTCTAACTTGTCTTTTTTCTCTCCTCTTTCCTCACAATGACATCCGAATGCAAGAAGGAAACCCTCTCTATTTACTGTATTTTTTACTATGCCTCTCTTATGTTTTTTTTTTTGTCTCTCTTTACCATGTTTTTTTTCTGCCCCTTACTATCCGGTTTTCTCTTTTTTTATGCTGTCCTCTGCCGCTTTTCTGCTCTCTTTTTTTTCTGCCCCCGTTAGGTCATTAGAAGGGCTTATATATAGTCTCAATATATCTCTATATAGGAAGGATTCAATGCATTAATCCTAGGACGTAAATCCCTACTGATTTATAATTAAAAAAATGCAAAAAGGAAGCTGCAATGTTTTGATTTTGATCTTGTGCTTACGTCTAATTTCTTTCCAATTTTAGAGGATGGTGTGGCTCTTTTCTTTCCTTCCATATGTTCAACTGCTCCCTTTGAAACGGGGCAACAAAAACTTGGTCTTCAGCTCCAAAAATCAGACATGATGATAAAGAAAAAACAACAGGAATTTGCAGCGAAAAAAAGGAAAGAAATCAGATGGAGGGTGCAGGAAAGAAATCAGACGGGGGAGGTGTTGTTCTCAAAATGACAATCATAAAAATGAAAGCAAAATGTGATCAACTCCCCCTATTTTCCTTTTCTGATGAGAGGAAAACATGATCAGCTCCCCTATTTTCCTTTTCTGATCGAATCTCTATTCTTCAATTTCTTTATCCGGTAAAATTTGTTTCTAATTTTATCTTCAATCAACTTTCTTATTTTAGCACCTCTTCCATTTGGTCTTTAGTCCAAAAAAAGATTCAAATTGGCCTGTAATTGGTCTTCAAACTTTAAGCGTCTTGCAATTGTGTCCCTAAAAACTTGGGCAAAAATCCTTCTTAAGGAAAAAATCCCTGCTTTCACACTAGATATTCAAACGAGCATATCTTGAGCTTCTGACATCAAAATCAAGCAATTCAAGAGCTTAAAATTATCTACACGTCTAGGACTACAACTTTGATGAAGGAGTCGAAATGAGATAAAATCTTTTTATAGAACAGAAACTGGTAGTAATCTAGTTGGTGAAAATGGATTTCCGGGTCTAACTCAAAAACTAACGAATGTTGAGAATTCTGATATGACAGAGAGTATGAACTAAGAACAAAAATCACAAAAACTTGGCCAAAATAGAATTTTTTTAGTGCAGACTTGGGTCAATATCCTTCTCGCGGCAGAATTCTCTCTCATCATGTTAGATCTTCAAACAGGAATATCTTAAGCTTCTAACATCGAAATCAAGCGATTCAAGAGTCCAAAATCATCTACGCATCTAGGACTACAACTTTTATGAAGGAGTCGAAGTGAGATAAAATCATTTTAAAGAACAGAATCTGATAATAATCTAGTTGGTCAAAAAGGTTCTTGATCTGACAATGCTAAAGCATCCAAATCTGACTAAGAATCTTTGCTAAGAACAATGATCCCCGGGACCTAATAAAGGTATAGGTTAATTTTTCAACATGTCATGAGTGACAGAATATAGCTGGGATGGTCAGATATCGTACGAAACCAAGTCAAAATCAGAGCTTAAGTTAGAACAAAAAAAATTACAACAACAGCAGAAACTTTTTTTTTTTTTTGCTTTTGTCAATTTTCTAGAAAACATGAGATACACTCCTACACTCGGTTCAAAATGGGTATACACCATTTTTAGCACGTGGGGTCCAAAATTAAGTAACAACACCTAAAACACCTTTCCGTGGATTTAATTATAAACTATCTGCACCCTTTTGATTTTCTTCTAGATGCTTATCTATGTTGGGTAATGGTCATCTTTGATAAGCATTCTCCATGTGCAAGTGCAATGGAAGCACACAAGCAGACACATGAAACATAGTTTAATGTCGCGTTTGGACTGGGTTTTGTTGTATTTAAAGATTGTAGAGGCAGAGGGTGATTGTAGAAGACAAAGCTAGGTTTTGCCATGTCTGTACCTTGGGCCCCTAAGGCTACTCAAAATATAAATAAAATAAAATAAATAAATAAAGTCGGTTCACTTTGTTTATTTATTAACTATATTTAAAGAAACCTTTTAGGACCACTTGATTAGCCAGATTTATTAAATATAAATGCTAAAAGGACGATTTTAGGCATACTAATAATTTTTAAAACAGCTAATCTATTTATTGACTATGTATATAAAATCACAGGGGATTATGAGAGGTTGATCTTGGTCTTCTCTCCCGTGAAATATAAAACAAATTCAATGGAGACTCATTAGAGATAGAAATCCCATTAGTATTTTCTATGATATTTATCATAATTGAAATAAACTAACAAAACATTATCGAAATAAAACTATAAAGAAAGTTTGTTAATCGTATCGAGGCCCAAAAACTAGAGAAGACATGAAGCCCAGAAACTTACCGAAATGAAATCACAAGCCCAAAAGCCATTGTTAACAAGCAATTCGAGGTTGCTGGGGGTAGTAATAAGGTGTTGCTGCTGCTGTTATTGCTAATGGACTCTATTTTATTAATTTATTTATTTTTCTTTTTTCTTTGACCACTAATATGTTACCTTTATGGGGGCCCTCCAATCGCCCTTCAATCAACATACCAGACACAAGATTTATTTTAAGCATACATTTAAAACATGTATGGGCTTTTCATTTAAATTAAAGAATTTATACAATTTTAGTGGAATTTCAACAAATTCTCCCCTTCAAGGGAACCTACAAAAAATTTTATTCTGGAATTATCATCTGCACAACACCAAACCATATTCGGTTTACTTGTTTACAAGGAGAGGATTTATTTTTATTGTTAAAGAAGATTTAGTCCCTTAAAAATCATCTAAAAAGATTAATATGTATATTGAAATCATTAAAAAAAAATCTGAGTTTATAACTTTAGACAAAGCTAAAAAACAATATAAATTTTTTGAGTGTTTTTTATGATATTCTAAATTGACTAAAACTCTTGCGATAACCCATCTAAAATTAATAGGATATTAAAATGTATATGTAACGATGAGTTTTGACACATTTTTTAAAAATAAAAATATCATAAAATAGACTAATAAAATAAAATTTTTCATTAACTTTCTTTCAGGTTCAACATCAATATTTTTTAAGTTAAAATGAAATCTTGTTATCATATTGAGGTTTCAAATCACTATCTTAAATATAATGGTTATTTTTTTCATAAAAATACATATACTAGTTTAGACCCATTTTAGCAACAACATAACATATATTTTTATTAATAGAGTGAGTCAATTACCTAAATTTTATCTAAAATTCTTATGGTTAGTAAAGTTTTTAGTTACAATAAAAGTACTTAATGATTTTTATTTTTCATTTTGCACTTATAGTTAACTAAAATGTCCTTAGCACACCAGTTAAAAAACATATCAATTTATTATTTAAAAGGTAGTCTAGTTGTAAAAACTTGGAATTAAAAGGTTTATTCCTCCTATAATCTTAGGTTCAAGCTATATAACTGCTAATATTAATAATTACTAGAGACTTATCTGGTTGTTAATTTTAAAACCTACAAGTATTTTTTCTTAAACCAAAGCTCTAACAACAAAATCTTTATCCTCTAGTATTTTTTTTTTTTTTTAAGCAACAAAGGTCTCTTTAGAATTCTCTTAGGTGGAAATAACAATCTCTCTCTCTCTCTTTCTTTGCAGGCCTTGTTCCTAAACTAAGTTGTTAAATTATCTGCTAATATTAATATCCTCTAATATTTGTTACTTTGAATTTTTAAATCTTTAATAAACTGTTATATTTATTTTTTAAATTAAAAAGTGAGTTTGGATTGAGATTAAAAGACATGTTGAATCTAAAACAGATAATTTATATTTAATTATTTTTAATACAATATTTGATAGTTAACCCACCAGACCAACCGACGACTCACAAATATTTAAGTTAGATCATTTTAGATAGAATCCGATGATTTTATACAGAGAGTCACCTCAACATTATTCTTTACTTGGTAGTGGAAAGATTTTTTTGAGTACAAGATCCTCTTCTTTGAATTCTCTTGGTCGGACTTTCCGGTCATATGCTTTGGCCATCCTTCTTTGGTATAGCTGGTGATGACAAATTACAACCAACCTCTTCTCACTTATCATGTTTAGCTGCTCATATCTCACTTTATCCCATTCAGCTTCTTCTAGTTCAGATTCTATTAGTACTCTCAAAGATAGAATTTCTACTTCCAAAAGCATCACCGCCTCCATCCCAAATACTAGTGAGTAAGGTGTAGCTCCAGTAGATGTTCTTACTGCTGTGCGATATGCATGTAACCCAATTTTGGATTCACTAAGATTTTCAAATGTTATTTTATTTGATTATTCATAACAAAAAAAAACAAAAAAAAAATATTTTCTCGAGTCAACCGCGTCTTTCCATCAAAAACGAGTCCACTGGGTCAATACGGGTTAAACCATGTCAACCGGGTCAATACGGGTCCCACCATGTTGACCGCGATGAAAAATGAGTTTCAGGCTATTTTTGGTTAAAACTGTTATTTTTGGTCAAAAAACCCGGTCCACTGAGTTGATACTCGTATAAAGATTTTTTTTGTAATTAAAATTGATTTTTAGCTATTGAAAAGCTTTTTATAATATTGATTTGAATTTTTAATTTTATCCCTATAAATAAATATTATTATTATATATAATAAAACAAAAAAAATAATACAATTTTGTCAGAGTAGGCGGAGGATTTCTGCCGATGGTAGGCGGTGCAGCTGTACATTAAAAATTTTGCACAATCCGTGATTACTTGCACAAGCTGTGATTCGTTGTCTCCTATCATTGGCTATAAATAGCTAATGAAATCAAGCCAACCAAGAGGGAGAAAAAGAAAAGAAAAGAAGAGAATTCTGAATTCGAGCTTACTATTTGTATTACTATTTGCCACTGTTCATTTATTTTCTACTTTTTCTTCGTGCGAGTAAGATATTGATTTTTTTTAAAACAATTTGAAAAATACCAAAAATATCCTAACCATTAAATCTAATAGTATTTAAATCTGAGCCTTTGATTTTTTAGTATACAATAGGCTTTACCACACCGGATTAAAACTCAAATCCATCTCAGCCTTTAAAATAATCTTCCCTTTGATCCTGTTGTGCCACGTCATCAGGTGTACCAAACAGTCGGTACACCGCGACACACTAGATCATAGCCCAGCCCATCCTAACCAGCCAAGCACCTTGCAGATCAAGCCAATCACAGCCGCACGATCTGTTCATCCATGATCCAACGGTTCACAGGCTTCAGATGCACCAGTGCACCATGCTCCCGTTTGCACCATAGCAAATCTCAGAGCCCCTCTCTCCTCTCACTAGTGATTCTCTCTCTCTCCTCCGATCTTCCATTTCCTGCCATTTTAAGCGGCCAAACCACCATAGAAAGGTTCATCGCCTCCTCTGAAGCAAAACCCCAGCCGTTTTACACGTTTTCACCACCGAATCTGGCTGGAAAAAGGCCGCGATAGAATCGGCCAACCGAAGGTTCAAGTCAACGATTCTGCCTCATCAGCCATCAACGACCGTCGAGACCACCACCATCAGAATCCTCATCCTTAGATTTACCAGAATCAACCATCGGTTGGCTGGAATCTCACCGGAAAATTTTGCTGCCACCAACATTAGCCGCGCGTGAGCCACACGCGCCGCCAGTGGCATTTTCATAAAATTCAGAGAAATCCGAGGGTATTTCAGTATTTTACCTATATAGTGGCACTCAGGTAATTTTTTATGGTATTTTTGATATTTTTATATATCAATACTTGTAAATTTTTGCATGTAAAAAAACAAAAAATAAATTTAAAATAAATAACGACGCGGTTCTAACACCCATTTTATCATATCACTGTTCATGGGTCAAAATCTGATTCTCAAGAATGGATATACCCAGTTCTCAATGATATCAAAATAATTTTTGTTTTATAAAATAAATATTTTTTATCGACACGTCTCTTTTATTTACAGAAAAGGACCGATGCCAAAAATTTAAATACCAATTATGGATTATGTCCATTATTATTTATTTTGGTAAATCAGACACAACTCTCCTTTTTACGGACAAACATCGACATTTTAGACAAAGTCTCAGTTTTAGGGACTGAAGTCATTTTTAACGTGTCTCCTATTTTTAGGGATCGACGTTAACCATCTTAAATTTTTTTACAAATAAGCTCAAAATATAATAGCATTTGAATCAAATGAAAAACACACAAGTAAGGGTAACCTTTCTCTGAAAGGATGTTTTAAGGGTGGTGTCTACTTTCCCTTAATCATAACTAACCCAGTACCTAAATCTCTAGGACCCGTGTCTAATTTTGGATTTCTAGTTCCCTTAAATTACTAGATGGTGACTCCAATAAAATCTTTATTTTCCTTAATCAAGAAAAAAAACAATTATTTTTTTGTTAAAACAAACAAAAAAGAGTGAAGTCGTCGCCCGACGTCGTGCAGCGACAGAATGGCGACTCCTCTAGGGACTTAAGGTTGAACCAACTGCTTGTATTTGCTTTTCGTATGCTTCTTCTTATTGCTATTTATTGTTAGCATTTATTTTATTTGTATTATTTATTATTGTAATTCTTTTTAATTTTCCATATTGCCACATTCATGCATATTATTTATTTGTGTATTCACACACTTCACGGTGAACCCATAAAAGCTTTGGACCCGAGCTCATCCTTTTTAAGATTAGAAAAGAAAGATTCAAGTGGCAAGTGTGACTTTTGTCCACTGATGCTCATTTGGATTGTAACTCACCCTATGTAACGGGTATTGTGGAATTTTTTCCTATACTCATGTTGCATAAGGTTAAGAGGTCGATTACTTCACGAGTAATTCGGGCAATCTAAGAACCAAATAATTTCTTTAAGGATAGAATAAACTCACTCTATCAAGTAGGATATACCCTTTAAGACACAAACAAATATCAATATATTAACATACATTTTTATATACATTCTATATTCTCATTATATCTCCATTGATCCTTATAGGAAGTGTGAGATGGGAAAAAATAATACTATGGAGGAATTTTTGACCAGATCAAAATTAAGGCATCAAATTTCTTCCCTAAATCGGTTCAAGTTCCTGTAGGTTTGGAGTCCTCAGTGAGAACTTTCTTAAGAGAATCTGATCTGGTCTATTCCTCATCATAAGTTAAAGGAAAACCTGAAACAAATAACAAGCATGTATCATCCATATGGCATTTTGCATCCATTTGTGCATTTCATTCATTTTACTTGCATTCATTCAGGTTGAAATATAGGTCCCCCAAAAGACCATAAAATTCATTACACTCAACTACGAAGAAAGATAATGGAGAACGAAGAAAGAGCACATCTAGAGGCTCACTATCAAAGGGAGTTGGAGAGCATGAAAAATGATATTACACGACTTACAAGTCTACTCGAGTAGACCCTGGTATCCAAGTCTGGAGAGGATACCTCTACTCAGCCAGCAGTTGCAACTCCATCTGTATCTACGCTAGTAGCTCCTTTTGTATTCACTTCTCAAAATTTAAGGGCAAATCCTTCTTCATTTGAATAGCAGTTCACTACCAATGTTCCACCAGCACAGGTGCCAATTGTATACTTGACAATTGATGACCCACATAGGATGAGATACTCTAAACATGTTGATTATGATAAATTAACCGCTCTAGAAGAAAGATTGAGAGCAGTCGAAGGGGCAGACTTATATGATCCCGTTCATGCTGCAGAGATGTGTTTAGTCCCAAATATAGTTGTACCCAAAGAATTTAGGGTACCAGAATTTATCAAGTATACTGGAATTGAATGCCCAGTCACTCATCTTAAATCTTATTGCAATAAGATGGCAGAAGTGGTGAATGATGAGAAACGTCTCATCCATTTCTTTCAAGACAGTCTTTCTGGATAAGCGCTAAGCTGGTATACAAGGCTAGATAATACAAAGATTAGAAAGTGGAAACATTTGGTCAAAGCTTTTATGGAGCAGTATAAATTCAACATGGAGGTAGCCCCGGACAGGTCAAGCTTGTTAGTCATGGAGAAGGGCAACAAAGAGACTATAAGAGAATACGCTTTGAGATGACGTGAAAAAGCATCCCGTGCGCAACCTTCTTTGTTAGAAAAAGAAATGGTCACTCTGTTTTCCAACACTTTTAAATCTCCTTACTTTGAACACCTAGTGAGTAGTTCAGCTCAGCATTTCTATGATGGTGTAACTATTGCTGAGAGGATAGAACAAGCAATAACAATGGGGAGAATGTTAGAGCCTACTAAGAAGAAAGGCTTTAATGTGAAAAAGAAGGATTCCGAGGTGAACAATGTGGAAGGAGGGTATAAGGGTAAGAAAACAAATTACCATCACTATAACTTCCAAATAGCTACCCAACAAGTTGCAAGTGTAAACTTCACTAAACCTTTCCCGACCAACCAACAAAACCAACCACATGACCAACAAAGTAACCAGATTGTTACTCCTCCAAGAATGAATTTTTAAAGACCCCAAGAACGATGGCCACCATTACCACTTCCCTTGGGTGAAATGTACTCAAAGTTGTTGAGTATTGGGCAAGTGGCCCCTGTTCCCTTAACCCCACTACAACCTTCATACCCAAATTGGCATAAGCCTGATATGACATGTGAGTATCATGCTGGCATTAGTGGGCATAACATTGAAAGCTGTAACACATTTAAAAACAAGCTTCTGCAATTGATAAAAGCTGGATGGATAACTTTTGATGATGCACCGAATGTGAATTCCAACCCTTTACCCAATCATGCTACAAGTAGTGGAGGGTTGAATGTTGTAGGAGTAGAGGGTAAGAAGGAAAGAGCTTTGAAGGTTTCCATGGAAAAACTGTATGGTATGATGGTACAGTCTGGATATTTATCCGAGTTTAAACCAGTAATGAATGGAAATAATTACTGTAAGTTTCATGGCGAGATGGGACATCACATTGATGATTGTGAAGAATTTCACCAAAAAGTGAAAAGGATGCTGATTTTCAGCATGATACGGATAAAAAGTGAAGAAGAAGAGTGAAGTTGGGATGATAGGCCATCAGGAGAAAAAAAAAAGAGGTTTGTAGACTCCAACCAACTGTGGGTGGTCCACCAAAACTAATCATAACCAAGCCTGTATGCACCAATAATGGAAGTTATGGCACAATGCCTTACAATTATGGGTATGCTTTCAACATTAAGAATCCTACTCCTATCTTCCATACTGAAATCGGTGGTTTAACTCGAAGTGGTTGGTGTTTTACACCAGAAGAATTAGAGAGGCAGAGGAAAGCTAAAGGAAAAGAAACAGTTGATGCTTTTAAAGATATGGAAGTGAACAAACATATAAGTGAAGAGGAGTCTAATGAATTTCTGAAGTTGATGAAGCATAGTGAGTATAGTGTGGTAGATCAGTTGAAGAAAACTCCTGCTAGAATCTCTTTAATGTCACTTATCTTGACTTCTGAGTTACACTGTAAAGCATTGCAAAAGGTGTTGAATGAAACATATGTGCCATAGGATATTACTCAGGATACAATGAAACATTTGGTGGGAAGAATTCATACCTCCAATTATTTATACTTCATTGAAGATGAGCTAGACCCGGAAGGGACTGGGCATAATAAGCCCTTGTATATCACCGTGAAATATAAAGATTATCTGATCGGCAAAGTGCTTGTGAATAATGGTTCAGCTTTGAATGTGCTATTAAGACATATGCTAGATGAGATGCCAATTGATGCTACTCATATGAGGCCAAGTACTATGACAGCTAGAGCATATGATGGTTCCCCTAGACAAGTAATAGGGACCATTGACGTTGAATTATTTGTAGGGCCTCAGATGTTTTTGATAACCCTATAAGTGATGGATATCCATCCTTCGTATATCATGTTATTAGGAAGGCCATGGATACACGCCTCTAGGGCTGTGACATCATCTCTACACCAATGTTTGAAGTACATTATCAATGGTACTCTAGTGAAAGTTAAGACAGAAGAAACCTTGTCTATGATAAGGAATGTGGCGGTCCCTTATATTGAAGCAGAAGATTGCAAAGATGGAAATCTCCATGCCTTCGAGATTGTGAACACCAAATGGGTACCAGAGAATACGGTGTTGAGAAGACTAGTTATTTCTGATACTGCTAGAATGATAGCTAAATGCTTTTTGAAACATGGGCTACCATTCCAGAATGATCCAATTACTGGAAATCTTAAAAGAGTCAACATGATGAAAATTAAGGTTGCTGATTAGAGGTTTGGGCTTGGCTTTAAGCCTAAGAAAGATGATCACAAGAGAGCTGCTAGGATAAAACGAGAAAGAAGGTTAACCAGAATAGAAGGAAGAAAGCCAGAGGAAGAAGACATTGTAATCCCACCTATCCATGCTTCTTTTCCAAAGTCAACATACGTGATGAAACCTAAAAACATGATGGAAGTCTTGGGACAGAAACTTATTGTCATGGATATCAACAATGTAGACTTCGTGAAGGGAAAGGCTGGAACTATGATGATGAGCAAAAAACAACAAAAGAAGATGAATTGTTACCTCAGTTAACTGTTCATTCTCTAGAAGAGACTCCAACCAGCGCCTTTGTGCGAAAGCTTTCAGTTGAAGAAGTATTCCAAAATTGGGAGATTGAGGAAGCCCAGTTGTTTTCAAGAAGAATTCTGAAAGTGAATCCTCCATAAATCCACAAACATATTGCATTGAAAATGAATGGCTAAAATTTGATAAGGATGAGATTGCAATGGATGAAGAGGAATGGAATGAAAAGTTTGCTAGACGAGTAGAACAATCGGAGCATGCTTGGAAACCTGCAAAGGAAGAATTAGAGGTGATAAATGTAGGCACTGAGCAAGATAAAAGAGAGCAAAAGATTGGAACTCTGATTACTATAGAAGAAAGATGCAGTTCAACCTCACTACTACAAGAGTATATCGATGTGTTTGCCTGGTCTTATGCAGATATGCCTGGTTTAGACATTGATATTGTAGTACACAGATTACCTTTGATAGAAGGATGTAAACCTGTTAAGCAGAAATTAAGAAGAACTCGCCTAAATATTGTGCTCAAGGTCAAGGCAGAGATAGAAAAGCAGTGGGATGCCGGTTTTCTAGAAGTTATTAAATACCCTCAATAGGTATCTAATATAGTGGTAGTACCAAAAAAGGATGACAAAATCAGAGTATGTGTAGATTTCAGGGATCTAAACAAAGCTAGTCCAAAAGGTGATTTTCCTTTACCTTACATAGACGTCCTGGTAGATAATGTTGCAAGGAGTTCAACTTACTCCTTCATGAATGGATTCTCCGGTTATAACCATTTTAAAATGGCTGAAGAAGATAAAGAGAAGACCACTTTTGTCACACCATGGGGAACATTTTGCTACAAAGTGATGCCATTCGGTTTAAAGAATGCTAGAGCCACATATCAAAGGGCAATGGTGACACTTTTCCATGATATGATACATAAAGAGATTGAAGTGTATGTGGATGATATGATTGCCAAGTCTAAGAATAAAGAAGATCATGTCTAGGTTTTAAGAAAATTATTTGAAAGACTAAGGAAGTATCAGTTGAAGCTAAATCCTTCAAAATGCTCGTTTGGGGTGAAGTCTGGAAAGTTGCTAGGATTTGTGATAAGTAATAAAGGAATAGAGGTCGATCCTGATAAAGTGAAAGCAATTCAGGTTATGACAGTTCCTAAGACCGAGAAAGAAGTAAGAGGCTTCTTAGGACGTTTGAATTACATCGCTCGATTCATATCTCAGTTAACAGCAACATGGGAGCCAATTTTTCGATTACTTCAAAAAAAGAACCCTGGTACATGGGACAAAGATTCTCAAGAGGCTTTTGATAAAATAAAGCAATACTTACAGAATCCATCTTTGCTAGTGCCACATGTGCCTGAAAGACCTTTGATCTTGTATTTGACAGTAACTAAGGTAGCAATGGGTTGTGTGTTGGGACAACATGATGAGTTTGGAAGAAAGGAGCAAGTTATATATTATTTGAGTAAGAAGTTTACTGATTATGAATCCAGATATACTATGACTGACAAGCTATGTTGTGCTCTTGTATGGAGTACGAAGCGTCTTCGACAATATATGTTGTATTATACTACCTGGTTGATCTAAAAAATGGATCCTCTTAAATACATCTTTGAGAAACCCTACTTGTCAAGCCGAATAGCAAGATGGCAAGTAATGTTGGCTGAGTATGACATTGTACATAAGACAAGAAAATCTGTAAAAGAAAGTGTAATTGCTGATCATCTAGCAGATAATGCTATCAAAGATTATGAGCCTTTGAAATTTGACTTCCCGGATGAGGATGTGCTGATAGTAGAAGAAGACAAAGAGAAGAATGATCGGTGGATCATGTATTTTGATGGGGCAGTGAATGTTTCTGGTAATGGAGCAGGCGCTGTGATAATCTCACCTAACAAGAAGCAATATCCCGTCTCAGTCAAACTACAATTTGAATGCACTAACAATACTGCTGAATATGAAGCTTGTATCCTTGGATTAGAAGCTGCTTTGGAGATGAAAATAAAAAAGCTTGATGTCTATGGGGATTCAATGTTAATAATTTGTCAAGTGAAAGGCGAATGGCAGACCAAGGAAGAAAAACTGATACCATATCAACAATATCTCTCGAAACTGACTGAGGGCTTTTATGAGATAGATTTTACCCACATGGAAAGAGACAAAAACTAGTTTGCTGATGCTTTAGCAACCTTAGCTTCTATGGCCAAAACTGATTACGGAATCAGGGTACAACCAATCTGCATTAAGATTAAAAATTTTCCAACTCATTGTTGTTCAATTGAAGGAGAAATAGATGGGAACCCATGGTTTTATGACATCAAGCAATTTATCCAATATCAAGAGCATACCTTGGGGGCATCTAAAGCAGATATGAAGACCTTGAGAAGGTTAGCTCTGGAATTTTACCTGGATGGAGAAATTCTATACAAAAGGTCATTTAATGGGACTTTACTAAGATGTCTAGATGAAATTGAAGCTAAGGTAGCATTGCAAGAAATTCATGAAGGATTTTGTGCAACTCATGCAAGTGGGCATATGATGGCTAGACAATTGCAACGATCTGGGTACTTCTGGATAACCATGGAGAAAGATTGCATCGATTATGTCAGGAAATGTCATAAATGTCAAGTGCGTAGTGATAAGATAAATGCACCTCCAGCTTCTCTATTTAATATGACATCACCATGGCCATTTGCAATGTGGGGAATAGATGTGATTGGGCCAATCAACCCAAAGGCCAGCAATAAGCATCAATTTATCTTAGTAGCCATTGATTACTTCATAAAATGGGTGGAGGCCAGCTCTTATGTTTATGTAACTCAAAAGGTGGTCAAGTGTTTCATTGAGAAAGATTTGATTTGCCGGTATGGTTCACCTGAGAAGATAGTGACCGACAATGCCCAGAATTTTAATGGAAAAATGATCACAGAATTGTGCGTGAAGTGGAAAATTAAACATTCAAACTCATCTCCCTACAGACCAAAGATGAATGGTGTTGTCGAAGCTGCAAACAAGAATATCAAGAAGATTATCCAAAAGATGGTAGTCACTTACAAGGATTGGCATGAGATGCTTCCCTTTGCTCTACATGGATATCGCACAGCAGTAAGAACATCTACTGGAGCTATACCTTACTCACTAGTATTTAGGATAGAGGTGGTGATGCCTTTGGAAGTAGAAATTCCATCTTTGAGAGTACTAATAGAATCTGAACTAGAAGAAGCTGAATGGGCTAAAGTGAGATATAAGCAGCTAAACATGATAAGTGAGAAGAGGTTGGCTGTAATTTGTCATCACCAGCTATACCAAAGAAGGATGGCCAAAGCATATGACCGGAAAATCCGACCAAGAGAATTCAAAGAAGGGGATCTTGTACTAAGAAAAATCTTACCACTGCCAAGTGAAGACCGAAGCAAGTGGGCACCAAACTATGAAGGCCCGTATGTCGTGGAGAAAGCCTTCTCCGGCGGGGCTCTGTTGTTAACTAGGATGGATGGAGATGATTTACCTAGGCCTATGAACTCTGATTCTGTGAAAACGTATTATGTATGATGTGTTTCATCCAATCAAAATCAATTAAATGAAGTTTTGGCCAGGAAATTCTCTTTACATATACCTCACCAAAAAGCCCATGCATGATCTCAATGGCTCAACAATTTGATCTTTCAAACTTTTTTTACAAGAGAATCCATTCTTCTTAAATGAGGTTTTAAAAGAATTGATTTTATTTATGATTTCAATGAAATAAATCAATGATTTGTTTAGGATAATGTTCAAAGCAATTCCCTTGAAAGAGATGACCATACAAGTCAAAAAACATGCAATTGGAACAACTATCACTCAAATTCTGTCTTAGACCTATGTTTTATCAGCATGAATAATGGTTGGTAGTATATTAGCTTGTCATGGACTCGCAAAACATGGTATCTTATAAATCCAAAGCATTACGCTGGATGTGGACAAAGTTTATTGGTTTTAACTGATCTTACTTGAAATAAGGAAATGTCATCTTTGATATTCCTTTCACTTTATTTAAAATTATCCTTTGCAGTCCCAATTTGAGCCGAGTCTATTTAAAGCTTTTTCTTTCATAAGAACCTTAACTAAGATCACACCTTACACTAGGGGCAAAAAGAAAGAAATGATCATGGAAATCATCTTGAAGACATGTGAGCTTATGAAGTCTGACAACAAGGAATTCAACAAAAATTCCAAATAATTGAGAGAATTCCCAATAAATATGAGAAAAAATTCCTAATTTGGAATATTTAGTATCATTTTGTTGTCAAGATAACAAAAGAAAAGACGAAGATAAGATAACAGTGATCTATAGTTTTTAAACCCTTAATCACTTTTTTTGAGCTTATAAAATCCTCTTTCTTTTACAGCCTTGAGCCATAAATACATTACGTGCCTTTAAAGTCCTTTCTAATCAAGAAAACAACCTGGATCAATAAACAGCGTTCTCAAAATATAAGAGACTTTTTCATAAAAAAGTCATGACGTAGCAAATAATTACTCATTATTATTCATGCTGTTAAAAAGAGTGTTTTTAAAAATAAAAGGCAATTGTTCCTTTTCTCTCAAAATACATTCAAGCAATCGCTTGAACACTTTGAAAACCAAAGCAGAAGGTCATCTCATCACTTACCTTCATCTAAGATTACTTTTACTAAGAGATTTAATATAAATCCCTAGTGTTGCTTAAACATTGTTGTAAACAGACATTGAGAGTTTAAGTTTTCAAAAACAAAAGAGATCTTTTGAAAAATCATTTTTGAAAAAAAGGTTTTCTTTGTAAAGAAAAACGAATATATGACACACCAACAGACAGTGTTAAAAAATCAGAGATTCTAACGACAACAAGAGCAAAGGAGGAAATGAAAAGAGACAGTTAATTCTTCTAGGGGTAGAGAAGCTATCACCAGATTCCTAATGGCACAAAGAAATTTGCTTCCCCAGTGGGAGATACACATGATAAAACTGTAGACTTCTTCTAGTATGGGATTGAAATAGTGTGATTATGCAGTATCTATGAAATGAGATTGTTGCCTCTCATAATATGATCAGTTAGACAATATGATAACTGATACATCTTCAGATATAAAAATCCCAGGTGAAGCGGGATAATCCTCATATATTGACCATGTGACGTGATTAAAGAATCCTCAACAATGGGAATGTTACCAACAACACAATGTCGGGCTAGGGAGAAGCTAATGCTCTCAGCAAAGTAACCAATGGAGAAAGAGGCAGTGACTATTGGGAAACTCAAACAAAGTTTATCTTGGAGAACTAAACAACATGGGTCAGCTTGAGTAGATTTGAAAAACATGTGAATCAAAAGAGCTTACTAAAATTCAAGATCCTCAAACAAGATGAATGGGGGATTTATATTTCAAAAAGGTAAGATGCATTGCATATCATCTAACTTCACAAGCATTGCATATTTGTCTTGTAGATATTTCTTGAAACAAAATTCTCAATGGGATCCAATGAGATTCAGACGAAATGAAGTTCTTCAAATCACATCAAATATGGCAATTTCATGAAAGCAAAATTCATAAGTGAAGACAAGAAAGATGGATTTTTTATTCATGACAAAAGGTTTAAAAGTACAAATATTAAACAGTGCGAGGACAATTAGGGATATTTTCATCTTGGTGATCAATCAAGCCTCAAAATTCTTCAAATTGTTTATGCATACGCTCCATCTCTTCCTCGAATTCGAGGTGTCGTGTGTTAACATAGTCCTTCCAAAAGTCAACACGTGTATTCAGTTCTTGGTTTCTCCTCTCCAAGTCATTTCTGTGACATCTTTCATCACGAAATCTATTCCTTAAATTCTCGATCAGATGATGGAGATCAAGAACCTGAGTATTCAACTCAAGTCTTCTGGCATGAAGACGCTCTGCAACGTTCACCAAAGACGAAGTAGCTCTAATACTGAGAGCAAGTGACTGATTCACTGCTTCAATATCGCTCCTAGCTGCCAGCATTCTTTCATCACGGGGAAGGATCATGTCTCTAGCTACGGCTACAGCAGTATCTTCATTGTCAATTACAGTATCTTCTATTGTAACTGGACGACCATTCACTTCAAAAGTAGTACGTCAAACTACAGGCTCTACTACAGGAACAAGATTTGGGTTAGCATTGAAAGAAGAGGAAGACATGATTAAATCTTCAAGAGTTGAGAATTTTGAAAGGCTTGAAATACAAGAAGTTGATGATGTTTGTTACCAAATACTGCGTGATTTATAAGGATTCTACTCCTACTATTATTTCGAACAGAAGATCAAATCTCAACCGTAGATATAAGACTTTAGTGAATCCGCCTACTGTGACAAAATTGTATTATTTTTTTGTTTTATTATATATAATAATAATATTTATTTATAGGGGTAAAATTAAAAATTCAAATTAGTATTATAAAAAGCTTTTCAACCGCTAAAAATCAATTTTAATTAAAAAAACTTTATACGAGTATCAACTCGGTGGACTGGGTTTTTTGACCAAAAATAACAGTTTTGACCAAAAATAGCCTGAAACTCATTTTTCATCGCGGTCGACATGTGGGACCCAGTGGACTCGGTTTTGACCGAAAATAATGGTTTTGACCTGAAACGGCCCGAAACTCATTTTTCATCGCGATCGACATGGTGGGACCCGTATTGACCTGGTGGACTTGGTTTTGACGGAAAATTACGGTTTTGACACGAAACGGCCCGAAACTCATTTTTTATCCCAATCAACATGGTTTAACCCGTATTGACCTGGTGGACTCGATTTTGATCGAAAGATGCAGTTGACTCGAGAAAATATATTTTAAACTCTTTTTTTATTTATATTTTTTTATTTTTGTTATGAATAATAAAATAAAATAACATTCGAGAAAATTTTAGTGAATCCAAAATTGGGTTAAACAACTGGAGCCATATGCAGAAAGAGAAAGGGCATCTTAGGGTAATGATGTAATCTTATGTGTAGACAATTCAAGCTGCTGACATTTTTCAAGCAGCCTCCTACAACTGGAAAGTTTTAGATATAAATAGCCATTCTATCAAGAGGAAGCTTGTGGTTAAATCAATTTTCAGTGCTGCTACTGTCTTGCCATCAAATGATATATCACGTTGAGTCTGCAGGTGAAACTGTCATGTAAATTGTAGTCTACTTGTGTTTGTATTTTTGTTCTGCCTTGTACATAAATCGTGAGAATTGCAAATTATTTGTTGCCTCCCATCTCCCTTGCTTATACTGAAATGGTCACTGTAGGTTGGGAAAACCCTACCTGACAATGAACTCGAGGTCAATAATGAATGGCATGGATGTTTTGCTGCCGAAATTATGTAATATCATTGATGCACAATTAAGAAGATGCAACTCATGGTCATTTTGTTTCCATTAGTTTCTGTTTCATTTCCAGGGAATTCTGACTGGGACAGCTTTAGTTCATTTGTCTTGTGATCCCATAATGAACATGGATAATTACTGGAAATAACCTGGTTGTCATACAACAGGATAGCGTTCCAGCAACACAAGCAAAGCCCTAACTAAGCTAAAGCTATTCAAAAACCACTCAAAAGAGATGTGCAAAAGCAAGCAGCAAAGCAAAAAAGAAAGCGATGTTGTTACTATCGTATTACTAGTTCTACTAATCTTGCTGTAATCATTAAAGCATGCAACGTTTGTCAGCAATACTGAACTAGCCAATCCATGTCATTCCACTAATTAAAACGACAAATCTTTGGACGTGTTCATCAGACTGCCACTATCAATCCACCATCCCGAGCCCACACTTCAATGGCTTGATAGAATAGTTTAACATGATTGGTCTCTCCCTTTTTTTATCTAGCTAGTGATGTTTCTTGTATTTTTCGTTTCTTTTCTTCTGTACTAGTAATTTTTTCCCTTTTTCTGGTTTGTAGTTTATGTTTCACGTGTTTAGTTTTTTAATCTTCTTATCCATCCCTGCCACTTTTATATCACCAGTTGAGCTCAATCAATATTTTAGTCTTCAGAATCCACATTTAGAGATGGTTGCTTAGGCACATGGCCTGATTTGGAGGGTATTGCTGAGTAACCTGGAACTACAAAGCCAATAGTTCTGAAAAATTGGACATTTAACTGTCCTCAGAGGTCCGAGGTCCTCTTGCAATGTAAGTTTTTCTTGAGTATTGACTTTGCCTGCACCTTAAAAACGAAAGAATCTAATGCCTTGCCAACACCGTTGACCTAAAAATTATCTGTCGCACACATCGATAACCGCTAAAGCCTTTCTTGAATTATGTTTCCTTGCATGAGTTTTCAAGTAATGTATATCCATTAGTGCACATTATGACATGTGCATCCACAGAACATGGAAATACAGTTTGATTCTTTCAGGTAATATAATCAGAAACAAGCAAACTCATCCTATTGTTAGAAGGTTAGATATTTGCTCGATATTATTGAAAGCAACCTATCAGAAGAGATCGATGCTAAAAAATGTGAATAATTACATATTCATCTCAGCTTCTGGCAGGTAGCTCCTCACAACTTTGACATTGAATAGTCCAACGCGTCAACAAGACAGTCTGCGTATGCCAAAACAAAAACCGTGACATTAGATCATTTGGTTAAAAAGAGCATGTAAACAAAATTAACAATGATAATCATCATGCAAGCAGTTCAGAGCTTTTTTTCACAGAAACTGCAGTTTTTAAAAGCTCTCAGAATCGCTCTTGAAAGCTACCTTATTACTTATCTAAAAACACGAGGGTTTAATTTATTTAAGCACTTGAAGAGACATGAAGAGTACCTGCATCATCTTTGGTGAAGCACATTGGTGGTTTGATATGGTACACATTTCCATGTATTCCACCTTTGCCGACTAAGATGCCAAGCTCTGCACTCAGGAACCAGTGATGATAAATACAAAGTAGAAATCGATGAGAAATTCATTTCATAATCAAAGGCTTATCTTTTCTACGTTTATGGTGTTGGGAGGTTGTGCCTTCTTACCTCTAAGTTTCTCAAACAAGACTGCAGTTTCTGCTTTGGCAGGGGTTTTTTCCTTCCTGTCAGTCACAAGTTCTATCCCTACCATTAAGTCCCTGCCCCTTACATCTCCAATGACTGAAACAACAATTAAAATTTCAGAGCAGCTTAAAATATCACAAAAAAGTAACAAATATTAGAGGATATTAACATTAGCAGAGAATTTAACAACTCACTTTGGGAACAAGGCCTGCAGAGAGAGAGAGAGATTGTTATTTCCACTCGAGAGAATTCTAAAGAGACCTTTATTGCTTAAAAATAATACTTGAGGATAAAGATTTGGTTGTTAGAGCTTTGCTTTAAGAAAAAATATTTGTGAGTTTTAAAATTAACAACCAGATAAGTTTCTAATAATTATTAATATTAGCAGTTAGATAGCTTGGACTTAAGATTATAGGAGGAATAAACCTTTTAATTCCAAGTTTTTACAACTAAACTACCTTTTAAATAATAAATTGATATGTTTTTTAACTGGTATGCTAAGGACATTTTAGCTAACTATAAGTGCAAAATGAAAAATAAAAATCATTAAGTACTTTTATTGTAACTAAAAACTTTACTAACCTTAAGAATTTTAGATAAAATTAAGGTAATTGACTCACTCTATTAATAAAAATATATGTTATGTTGTTGCTAAAATGGGTCTAAACTAGTATATGTATTTTTATGAAAAAAATAACCATTATATTTAAGATAGTGATTTGAAATCTCAATATGATAACAAGATTTCATTTTTACTTAAAAAATATTGGTGTTGAACCTGAAAGAAAGTTAATGAAAAATTTTATTTTATTAGTCTATTTTATGATATTTTATTTTTAAAAAATGTGTCAAAACTTTTCGTTACATCTACATTTTAATATCCTGTTAATTTTAGATTGGTTATCACAAGAGTTTTAGTCAATTTAGAATATCATAAAAAACACATTAAAAACTTATATTTTTTCTTTTTAGCTTTGTCTAAAGCTATAAACTCATATTTTTTTAATGATTTCAATATACATATTAATTTATTCAGATGATTTTTAAGGGACTAAATCTTCTTTAACAATAAAGATAAATCCTCTCCTTGTAAACATGTAAACCGAATATGGTTTGAATTGCGTTGTGTAGATGATAATTCCGGAACAAAATTTTAGGTAAGTTCCCTTGAAGGGGAGAATTTGTTAAAATTCCACTAAAATTATATAAATTCTTTAATTTAAATGAAAAACCCATACATGTTTTAAATGTATGCTTAAAATAAATCTTGTGTCTGGTACGTTGATTAGAGGGCCTCCATAGAGGTAACATATTAGTGGTCCAAGAGAAAAGATAAATAAATAAATAAAATGAAGTCCATGGGCAATAACAGCAGTAGCAACACCTTATTACTTCCCTGGCAACTTCGACTTGCTTGTTAACAGTGGATTTTGGGCTTGTGATTTCATTTCTCTAAGTTTCTAGGCTTCATGCCTTCTCTATTTTTTGAGTCTCGATATAATTAACAAACTTTTTTATAGTTTTATTTCAATAATGTTTCGTTAGTTTATTTCAATTATGATAAATATCATAGAAAATATTAATTGGATTTCTATCTCTAATGAGGCTCCATTGAATTTGTTTTATATTTCATAGGAGAGAAGGCCAAGATCAGCCTCTCATTATCCCCTCTGATTTTATATACGTAGTCAATAAATAGATTAGCTGTTTTAAAAATTATTAGCATGCCTAAAATCCTCCTCCTTTTAGCCTTTATATTTAATAAATCTAGCTAATCAAGGGGTCCTAAAAGGTTTCTTTAAATATAGTTCATAAATAAACAAAGTGAATCGACTTTATTTATTTATTTTATTTTATTTACATTTTAAGTAGCCTCAGGGGTCCAAGGTACAGACATGGCAAGACCTAGCTTCGTCTTCTACAATCACCATCTGCCTCTACAATCTTTAAATACAGCAAAACCTAGTCCAAACACGGCATTAAATTGTGCTTCACATGTCTGTCTGTGTGCTTGCATTGCACTTGCACATGGAGAATGCCTATCAAAGATGACCATTACCCAGCATAGATAAGCATCTAGAAGAAAATCAAACGGGTGCAAATAGTTTATAATTAAATCCACGAAAAGGTGTTTTAGGCATCCTAAAAGTTTTCAAAGTATGATTTATTGTATTAACACAAAGTGGATAGGAAGGATCATCAAGGCCATAACTAAGATATAAAACTAGGAGAGAAAACAACTTTATTAGATATGCTCACTAGCAAATATAAAACCGAATAGTTACCCAAATATTCCAATACATTGTAGGTGATGTAAGTTCTAGAGGGCATAATATATAGCTCACGCATAGGCGGACTTGTGTATATCCTTATAAGTTAATAAAAAATTAGGTTTCATTCCTGAAATAACTTGTTTATTTATTTTTGTTTGTATTTATTTGTGTATTTCGCTTGTTTATAACATTAAAAAAATGTAGATATTTTCTTGGGCTTGTAAATAAATATAAATTGTAGGAAAACACAAGTGAATTGATGAATAAAATAATTGAGTATAGATAAATTAAATTGTTGCATATAAGAAAATGGAACATGTGACAATAGGTCCATCTATATTGATTTTCTTTTATGGGAAATTTTGCGAATTAAAACTATTGAACTTGGAAAATCTTACCACAATCTTGACCGTTGGAATTAACATGTTTTTTTTTTGGGTCCACCATTAAGATTGTCATGTCGTTATCATTTAAGAAAATCACATATAGATTCATTTGGTCATATAAATTTTTTTGTTGTTTTGTTCTTGTACTATGCGGAAAACTCCTATTTATTGACGTTTGGATATCGTTTACCTTCAGTGCACACATTAGAAAATCCATGATTTGACTGTCATAATATAAACAATATCAATATAATAAGATTATGTATTTCAATCGTTATATTTTCTTATTTATTTAAAAGCTAGAATAATAATAAAACAAATGGTCAAATAATTTTTTAAAATAAAAAAATATTATTTTAATATATTTTCTATTAAAAATACTTTAAATCACAACCGCTACTACACTCTCAGATATTGTATTTAAAAATAATTTTAAAAAAATAAAAAATATATTATTTTAAAATATTTTAAAATAAAAAATACTTTAAACCACAATCATTATTGAAATTTTAAATACCCCTTCTTTGACCTTCTCAAAAAAATCGAAATGCTAAGACTAAGGAAGCTTTGAAATTGTCCTAGGTTTGATAATTCTAAGAAATAGCCTTTGTTCTAATTTTTAATTTGTTTTATTAATATAGACGTTCGAATCAGCTTATATATATATTTTAATTAATTTTATAATTTTTAAAATTAATAACTATATAAATTTTTAATGATATTTAAATTTATAACACTTAAACTAATAACTTCTAAAAAATAAATTTAACTAATCAATTAAACTATACTTATTAATATTTATCTGCCTAACTCTTGATAGCATGGATGGAAGGCAGAGTAATCCGACATCCATAAGAGTCAGATGTGATAAAATATTAATGGAAATAATTGCGTAAACAACACTAAAATAAGGAATGATGTTGACATAAGGTGTTGGTAGTGACCATCAAAGTCAACAAAAATATGAAATTTCCAATAAAATAAGAAGAAATTAATCTTAATAAGAAATTATAATAGGCATATAATAGAAAAAACATATTAACCTAATTTTTTAAGAATTACATTAGTTTTTAAGTCTCTTTCTTAGCTACACATAGAATTGAATTTTCAATTCTATAGAGTAGAAGTCTTTTTAATCTTAGCATATATAATATTTTAAGGTAAAATAATATATTTGATATTTACAAATATAATCTTCTTGCTAGTTCTTACGAATTAAATAGTATTTTTTAAAATCAAATCTCTTGACACATAATTTGTATTTTTATATATACTTATATGAATTGATCCTAGTTTTCTTCCCCACAATTAAAAAAAAAAGATATTGGTTTTCTTTTCAAAGTATTTTGCATGTATATTGATTAGTACTTAAAAGTGTCTTTTTATCAAGGTTTTATATCATCATTTTGCACTTGAAGTATCAATAACTCCTTAACTAAAGAATGTTTTTTAATAACATATCTAATAATATAAGATACCTTTAATTTGTGGTAAATGTTCATTTTAAATGCAGGCCTATCACATAAATGAAAGGATTGATTGATGAATTTAAGAACTGAAATTGAAAGGACAAAAAAGAGATGGCCAAACTTCGAAAAGAGATGTCGGTGTAGTCCAAACCGGAACACTTTTCGGTAATTGGGTCATATTTGGAGCTTTAGATCTTATATTAGGTCTACTTTATATGGATGAAAAGGTAAGACATAGGCCTACAACTTTCATAGAGCCCAAGACTTAAAAAGGTCATTTTCAAGTCCAAATTGTAGCAACAACAAAGAAGTCCGAATCTGTCTTCCAGCCCGAGCACTGTTCAATGTTTGGCCCATATCTGGAGTTCTAGAAGTCCACATGATCTGAAGTTTTTACACAAGACAGCTGAGACAATTGCCTACAACTT
>NW_011499867.1:2010911-2011053 GCF_000495115.2 Populus euphratica | reverse complement strand
AGAAGTCTAAATGAGCTGAAGTTTTTACACAAGACAGCTGAGACAATTTCCTACAACTTTCATGTTTTTAAGTGGATCTAATTTTGATGTTATTAATAATGTTTTGGGTAGACAAGAGAAGATAAGGATTGTCACCAAGTCA
>NW_011499867.1:1973098-2010626 GCF_000495115.2 Populus euphratica | reverse complement strand
TTTACTTAGTTAACTTTTATTTTATTTATGTTCTTATTTTATTTATTTATTTTTCTTTCTTTCATTATGTTTAACTAAGTTTATTATGTTAAGGTGAAAAGGTTACACTAATCGTATAAGAATAAGTATAGTTTAAACTTAATATGGACTTTAATGTTTGATACTAACATGTTTTGTATTTGTTATCTTGTTCACTCTTTAATACTTTGCTTGTTAAATGATTAATCTTGATTTATGTTGTATAACACTTGGTACAATAAATGCTTGGCACTTTCATAGCCCATACTGTATGGTATAACCGACACCTGAGCTATGAAAGGAACTTGATTTGTTGTTAACATAAGTTATAATCATGAATGCTTGACGAGATTTACAAGTATTAACATTAATCGAATAAGATGACTAATGTAATCATGTTAACAATCTATAATCTGATTGGAACCTCCTTTGTGTATGGTTTCCAATTGAATAATAAGATTTTATACTATACTTGTTTGACATATCATTAGTGGAACCTCTAACCTTGACATTTGTTAGTATCATTGTTTAATCCTTACATTAATATTCCATCTCCAAGTTCTCATCATCATCATCATCTTTTTCTTCTCTTTCTTTATTATTATTATTATTATTATTATTTGTTGTTGTTGTTGTTGTTGTTGTTGTTGTTGTTGTTGTTGTTGTTGTTGTTGTTGTTGTTGTTGTTGTTGTTGTTGTTGTTGTTGCTATTAATACTATTATTATTGTTGTTGTTGTTGTTGTTGTTGTTGTATTATTGTAATTTATAATTTATACAGTTAACCTCCTTGTGGTTTGACCCCGGTCTTGCCGTGTTATTTATTATTTCGACACTCCTACACTTGGGAGAAGACATCAATCTTTTAGTCGTGTCAAGTTTTTGACGTCGTTGCCGGGGAGGTAAGTTCTTGTACAAATTATAGTATTTATTTTATTTTCTCTTTTCACTTTTCTTGTATATAACTTTGTTTCTTTTCTCTTGTTTCTTCTTCTTTTGTTTTCTTCTTCCTTTTATTCTATTCCTACACGTGCATAAGCGTGTGGTCACGTACATAAAGTGATAGACTTTCTAGGGTATCCTCATCATTTTCAGAAAATATGGCCAAAGAAGATAATCAATCACTTCATAATAAGAATAACCGTGCTAGAACACTTGGAGACCACATGAATCCCACAAGAACAAGTGCACCATCATGCATAGTTTTTCATCCAGATGCATCTCATTTTAATTTTAAGCCAGACATTATTCAATTTTTACCTTCTTTTCATGGTTTAGAATTGAAAAATCCATACTTGCATTTAAGAGAATTTGAGGAGGTCTGTAACACCTATAATAACTCAAATTATAGCATGAACACCATCAGATTAAAACTTTTTTTTTTTCATTAAAAGATAAAGCTAAAATATGGCTACAAAATTTAAGACCAGGATCCATTCGTGCTTGGGATGAAATGCAACAACAGTTTTTAAAGAAGTTTTTCCCATCTTATAGAACAAACTCTTTCAAAAGACAAATCACCACTTTCACATTTTTATGAAGGGTTAACACCTAGAGATAGGCAAATGGTTGAATTGATGTGCAATGGAACCTTTGAAGATAAAGACCCTAATGAAGCATTAGAGTACTTAGACTTGTTAGTTGAAAATGCTCAAAATTGGGACACCGCGGGTACATATAAGGCACCGAGTAAAACTCAACCTCATACATCTAGTAGAGGTATGTATAACCTTAGAGAAGATCATGACCTACCAGCCAAGTTTGTATTTTTAGCTAGAAAAGTCGAGGCACTAGAATTGAAAAAGAGTCGTCAATTAAAATCTATTGAAAACATTGTGTGTCAAATATGTGAAACACTTAATCAATAATTGTCCAACCTTGTCTTCTTTTAAGGAATGTCTCCATGAACAAGCTCATGCTTTAAACAGCTTCCAAAGGGCCAACCACAACCCATACTCACAAATATACAACCCTGGTTGGAGAAATCACCTAAATTTTAGTTGGAAGAGTGATAATAACAATGTACAAACTTCACAACTAAAGTTTCAAGCACACCATAATTTCCAAAATTCTCATGGATATGCACCTTATTATGCTCTACCTCCTACAAGAAATTTTGAGGAAACTTTGTATGCATTTATTGAAAAGCAAGAGACAATCAACATTCAACTTGCTCAAAGCATAACAAATTTTAAAGATACTCTTGCAAAATTGACATTTACTCTCAGTTTCCAAGAAAAAGGTAAGTTTCCATCTCAACCACAGCAAAATCCCAAGAGGCAATACAATGCAAATGCAAGTAGTTCTAGAAGTCAACACATGGATCAAGTTAAATCAGTCATTACTCTTTGTAGTGGTAAAGTTATTCAAAAACCAATTCTTGAACCTTGTGAGAAAGATGATGAGTCAATCTCTAAGGGTAAGGAAGGGGTTGAATCTGAACATTGCAAAGGAAAGACTGATTCCTTGCCAGCACTTCCATTTCCTCATTCCATGACCAATCAGGAAGAAATTGAGGATGAAAAAAGCACTGAAAATGTTAATACAGATCTTTTATCAAAAGTGGCAATAGATTCGACATCCGACATCACACCAATTGATAATTACTTCCTAACAAATCCTTACTTTCTCTTAGTTCAATGCCTTGGTTTGCTAAAAATATCAATTTTCTTGCTTCAGGATTTTTGTCAGCTCACTGGAGTACCGCAGACAAAAGAAAATTTTTGAGCGATGTGCAAAACTTTTATTGGGATGACCCTTATTTATTCAATTATTGTCCTGATCAAATATTTCAAAGATGCATTCCCGACAATGAGGCAAGTAGTGTCATTAAATTTTGTCACTCTAAGGCAAGCAGTAAAGGAGCTCTTTTGTTAAAGTGACTTTTGAGACGGATCTTAGTAACCATTCTTAATAAGGTCTATTATAATACTTCTTGAAATATTCAGGTTTACAAACTCTCGCATTATTATCACTTAATTATGCTCATATACTCATTTAACATGTATTCTTAAACCTTAATTTTCACACATATACTTTAACATATGATTGTGGGTTGCACATTAGATTATTACATTATTTATGTTCTTTTGTTAAAGGTAACAACTAAGGAAAATGGATAGTATATAATTTGAAAAAAAAAAAAAATAAATAAAAATGATGATAATAAAAATATAGATAAGTTTGGTTTCATAGCCTCCCTAATCTAAACAATTAAGCCCAAAGGGATGTTTTAACACCTAATAACCTAAAGTCAACTGACTTGGGAGCTATTGGCCCGCAATTAAGCCCGAAGGGGTGTTTTAACACCTAATACCCTAAAGTCAACTGACTTGGGAGCTATTGGCCCAACACTTGTTACATGGGTTGAGGAGAAAAGTTTAAGGAAATCAAACATTGCACTATCTACATATCAGTATTTGCGACCCGAGTTAGTAAGCTCGTAGGGATGTCTCAACACCTAATGCCCTAAGACCAACTGGTTTGGGAGTCATTAGCTGAAAGCTCGTTACATAGGTTAAAGATGCATTGTGTTTTAAGTTACATGTATATATAAAAAAAACAACAAAAAAACAACAAAAAAAATCTCAACCCAAAGAAGTTAACCTTAAACATTAGAACAAGAATTTTGTTTTCTTCCAAGTAAAGACCTATAATTTTGTGCTGATATATTGAGCACAAAAGAAAGGTTTATTAATATCTTGTTAAGAGGCATTGAGCAGATATATAAATTTAATGAGAGTTTGTTTATTTGGATAGATTAATGGAAGTTGAATGATGAATACCTTACTTAAAAGTGTATTTTTATCAAGGTTTTATATCATCATTTTGCACTTGAAGTATCAATAACTCCTTAACTAAAGCATGTTTTATAATAATATATCTAATAATATAAGATACCTTTAATTTATGGTAAATATTTATTTTAAATTCAGGCCTGTTACATAAATGAAAGGATTGATTGATGAATGTAAGAACTAAAATTAAAAGAATAAAGAGATGGCTAAATTTCGAAAAGAGATGTCGGTGTAGTCTAAACCGGAACACTGTTTGATAATTGGGTTATATCTAAAGCTTTATATCTCAAATTTAGGTCTACTTTATATGGATGGAAAGGTAAGACATAGGCCTATAACTTTCATATGGAGCCCAAGACTTAATAAGGTCATTTTCAAGTCCAAATTGTAGCAACAATAAAGAAGTCTGAATTTGTCTTCCAGCCCAAGCATTGTTCAATGTTTGGCCCATATCTGGAGTTCTAGAAACCTAAATGACCTCTGAATCTGTCTTCCAGCCCGAGCACTGTTTGGTATTTTGGCCATATCTGGAGTTCTAGAAGTCCAAATGAGCTGAATTTTTTACACAAGACAGCTGAGACAATTGCCTACAACTTTCATGTTTTCAAGTGGGTCTAATGTTGACGTTATCAATGATGTTTTGGCCAAACAAGAGAAGATAAGGATTGTCACCAAGTCAAGAGTTGCCCACCCACTCATCAATTAGTCATCAAATCAATAGTTCCTAATTTTGGCCTATAAAAGGAGGCATTTGCCATGCATTTAGGCATCTTGGTCTCCAGATCAAGATCATGCTTTTGCTTTCTCTCTTTGTATTTTTGTAATACTTAAGTTTTGCTTTCATTAATATCTTGTTCATGCCTTTCATTTTCTTTCCTTTACTTAGTTAACTTTTATCTTATTTATGTTCTTATTTTGTTTATTTATTTTTCTTTCTTTCATTATGTCTAGCTAAGTTTATTATTTTACTTGGTTAACTTTTATCTTATTTATGTTCTTATTTTGTTTATTTATTTTTCTTTCTTTCATTATATTTAACTAAGTTTATTATGTCAAGGTGAAAAGGTTACACTAATGGTGTAAGAATAAGTATAGTGTAAACTTAATATGAACTTTAATGTTTGATACTAACATGTTTTGTATTTGTTATCTTGTTCACTATTTAATACTTTGCTTGTTAAATAACTAATCTTGATTTATATTGTATAACACTTGGTACAACAAATACTTGGGACTCTCATAGCCCATACTGTATGGTATAACCAACACCTGAGCTATGAAAGAAACTTGATTTGTTGTTAACATAAGTTATAATCATGAATGCTTGACGAGATTTACAAGTATTAGCATTAATCAAATAAGATGACTAATGTAATCATGTTAACAATCTATAATCTGATTGGAACCTCCTTTGTATGTGGTTTCCAATTGAATAATAAGAGTTTATACTATACTTGTTTGACATACCATTAGTGGAACCTCTAACCTTGATATTTGTTATTATCATTGTTTAATCCTTACATTAATATTCCATGACTTGTTTAATATTTGTTTGACATACTTACATTAATATTCCATCTCAAAGTTCTCAGCTTCTTCTTCTTCTTTTTCTTTATTATTATTATTATTACTATTATTGTTATTGTTATTGTTGTTGTTGTTGTTGTTGTTGTTGTTGTTGTTGTTGTTGTTGTTGTTGTTGTTGTTGTTGTTGTTGTTGTTGTTGTTGTTGTTGTTGTTGTTGTTGTTGTTGTTGTTGTTGTTGTTGTTATTCTTGTTATATTATTGTCATTTATAATTTATACAATTAACATCCTTGTAGTTCGACCCCGGTCTTACCGGGTTATTTATTACTTTGACACTCTTGCACTTGGGAGAAGACATCAATTTTTTAATCGTGTCATTTATTGTCCAATTTTATACTTAATATATTTCTCATAATCTATTATAAATAAACAAGTTTGAATCTTTATTGAATTAAAATGGTTTAATATATAAATAAATTAATTAAGTTTTCAAGAATACAAAATAACATTCAGTTTCACAAAAATAAAAACCATGAATATAAAACTGAGTTGTTGTTCAATACTTAATACTTAACAATTATGATACACAAGTCCTCAAGGGGCGTAGCGTGATAGTAAAGAATTTGAGATCTGTATAGCAGGTTTTGAGTTTGCATTACGGCGTGCATTTCTTGTAAGAGCTTGGGATAGTCGAGGTTTTACTCTTTCACCTAAACCCACAAAATATATTTTCTGGAGAGTGGGGTTTCCTCAAATCAAAAAAAAAATTACGACACACAAACATGTCATATGAACTCCAAAACAATCATAATCATTAATAATCTTGCATAATTTTGTTATAATTATATATACTTTGATTTGGAAGAATATGCTAAATGTATGTTGTTTTAAGTAAGTTTATTTTTTTTGGAAAATTAAAAAGAAAAGGATAGCTTCAATTTTTTATTATAATTCATGCAAAGCTTTTTTAACTTAAAACTTTTTTATCTTGAAATATTTGTTTTAATTAAAAGCTCAAGCCTTTTTCTTTAGCCTATTTGTTTTTGTATTTTAAAAATGTTTTTAAAAAAAATTAATTTTATTTATTTATTTTAATTTAATATGTTTTTTTAGTGTTTTTAAATTATTTTAAAACATTAATATCAAAAATAATTTTTTAAAAATAAAAAAATTATTAATATATATTTTAACATAAAAAATCATTTCAAAAATAACAACCACCACCCTTGAAACAATTTCCTAAGCCCTCTCTGTCAAAACCTGACAGCAGGTGATGCAAAAGCATTAACGTAAGCAAAGACATGATAGCCATTCTTAGTGGCAAGGCCACTTTGGATTGCACTTGAGAATAACACCACAAATAGAGGCAAAAAAAACAAAAAAGAAAAAGAAAAGGAGAGGGTAGCATCTTTAGACACATCATTGGCACCATCTCCTAATTATTATTATTATTATTTTTCAAGCTTATCCTTTCCTGATTTTTTTTCCCCATTATTTTTCTCTCCTACTAGACAATCCACACTCTATATTTATTGGACGTTGTTCTTAATGTATTAGTTCTCCCATTACGTCTCTTCACACAAGGTCATAATGTCTCAAATAATATAAATTAATTGCCACCAACTTGTGTAGCTGATCAACTAACACTGGTTTAATTTTTCTTTCCTTAAAAAAAATATTTAATTAATAAAGATAATCATTTTATTTTTTACCATTTTTTCCTGTAATCTAGAGGCAAATCGAATTGATTACATGTGCCTCAGAAATTAAATAAAAAAAACTAATACCAATAGAGATGTTTACACTAAAGATAGTGTTGTTCGTACACACACGAAACATTATGAATGATATTTACTGAAATATTAACTGTTAATAATAATAAAAATATTATTACTAATAGATTTTTTTACCGAAAAAATACATAAGAAATACTAGCTTCATTCCATTGGTATATTTTTCTTGGCAAAATATTATATGTAATTCCATCTATAATTATTTAAAAATATTTTTAAAAAATTTATTTTAAAAAACTATAAAATAATTAAATTAAGATAAATCAACACTCTATAATATTCAAAACGCTTGGAGAAAAAAAGAATAAATCAACTCAAATAAATTTGTAACAAATAAATAACACAAAAAAACAAATTCAACTAAAAAATTCATATGAAAAAAGTGAAGTTGCTTTTGCTAAAAATTTAAAAATTCTATAAATAAATCAACTAAAAATTATTCTCATATGAAAAAAAATTCTACAACAACATTTATACAATTATTAAGAACAAAAATAATTAAAAATAAAATAAAATAAAAAATATAGTGAAAACAAAACTCGAAAAAAAGGAAAACAAATTACCTTAATGTTGTTGCTAGTAAAGCTAAGAAGAGAAAAAAATTATAAAGTATACTAATTAAAAAAAAACTAAGAAAAAAAAGGAGAAAAAGACATACTTGAGCATGGAGGAGAAGAGAAGGAATTTAGGAGAGAAAAGAATAGAAAGAAATGGATATTAATACTTTTTACATATGAAAAAGAAGAAGAAGAAGAAGAAAGGAGACAAATCTATTGTGAAATTAGAGATCTAGGCTTTTTATTGGGATGTTTTATCGATGGTTTTATCGACAGTAATTAAATATTAATATTTTTAATCATTTCATCGGTGATTCCGTCCATAATATTTAATTTAAATTTTTAATTTAATAAAAAATTCTCAAAAACAGTCAAATATCACTGACAACTTTTCAATCCATTGGTGATTTCGTCTATAATATTTAATATAAAATTTTAATTTAATCTAATTTTTTTTTTAAAAAAAACATCAAATAATACTGATGACTTTTCAATCTGTTGCTGATTTTATCTGTAAAGAACAATAATTAATAGTATAATTGGAAAAACAATAGTTTCAAAGCTCTTTGAAAAATACCGATGTAATTTTTCATTAGTGATTCTTTTTATAATTGACATGATGAACAATGTTAACAGTTTACCAATAATTTTACAGATAAAATTTATTCTATTGGTAAAAATAACACGTCATTATTTTTCTTGCTTTATTTTACCAATAGAATTTATTCCGTCGGTAATTGATAAGTGAATAACATTAAGAGTTATTCTCTTTATAATTGTAGTTTTCTTAGTATATACTAAAAGAATATATATATTAGTAAAATCTGTTAAAAATTTATCGGTTAAAATATTTTCTCATTGCAACATTTAATATTTATAATAATGTTGAGATCCGTTACAATAACCAAATTATGGTTTCTATAAGCAATAATTATTGTTGCATTCAAGACCCACGCATTTTCTCAACAATAAAATTATTTGTGCCATCTCCCTAACATATTTTGTTCAGTCTAATTATCCATGTTCATCTAAAAATTTCTTTGATTTGAGATGTGTAGTAATTTTTTTTTTTCATTTGCAATCAAGTGATTTAAAACATTTGTTAAAAAAGTATCCCAATTCAAATACCTATATTATTATATAAGATATCGATATTAATTAAAATAAAATAATAAATTCAAGCTTCTAATTTTATTATTATTATTATTATGATATTATATCGAATAAAATATTTTCACTTGAAAATTTAAATTATTAAATATTTTCAAAAGGCATGATATCATTCTCTAGTACTAAGAGTATGTAAAGTTGAATTTGAGGGTTTAATTGCTAACTCGACTTTACGACAAGGAATCAAAAAGAAATGTACTTGATGAATCAAATAAGACCATGCACATGTTGTCTCTATAATGCGTACCTGTAGGATGCATTTTGCCTGTCGAAAGAGCGAGGCTAGCTTTGTTGTGTCGGTTTGGCAACTGAGCTTGGAAAATCCTCTAAAAATGGAAAGAGTTGGAGACAACAGAGCTCATCCATGGGGCCATAATCTACGTGAGCGACTGAGTTTGGCTAAGATCTTGAACAAGTGCAAGAGAGCTTGACACACCCGGGCATATACGATCTTGCTCCCATTAATCTCATCATTGAAATGATATAGAAGGAAGCATCAAAGCCATCCGTTGAAAGCATATAATTATTGATTTTATTTTATTTTTCTATTTATAAAGAAATTCATACTCATGTCGCTTTGAGACTGGCTAGCTATGTCTTAGATATATTTACTAACAAGAAAATATTTTAATCTTTTTGTTCAAATATCCTCCCTTGATCATATGTTCCTATCATTCAAAAGATATATTCTTTAGCATATGAAAGTGAAAAGAGGCTGAAAACCGTCCATTAAACATTAAATAGTTATATTCATCGATCACTCGTTATGATTTTTAGGATTTTTTTCTCTTAGATTAATTATGTGAATGTGATAAGATATTGAATTATTTAAAGTTTGTTTATAAGTATAATTATGGTTATTTTTTAAATCATGTTTATATTAAAATATATGTTAATGATATTTTTTTATTTTTTAAGAATTATTTTTTATATTAATAATTTAAAATAATTTAAAAATACTAAAAATATATTAATTTAAAATTAATTTATTTGCTTATTGGATATGTATGGCAGTTTATATACATAAAATATTTAAGAAACTTTGTATCTAGCTCCAAAGGATAATTAAATTAATTAATGGCGCAGATAAGCCAAAAATTCTTTTTGTTTTTTTTAAGTACAAAGTGATATATAAGTGGACGACAAACAGAAAAACTATGAATATTTTAGGAGCAACTTGTTTATAATATATTGTTAAGGTGACTCTCTGTATAAAATCATTAAATTCTATCTAAAACAATCTAACTTGAATATTTATAAATCGTCGGTTGGCCTGGTGGGTTAACTATTAAATACTGTATTAAAAATAATTAAATATAAATTATTTGTTTTAGATTCAACAAGTCTTTTAATCTCAATCAAAACTTGCTTTTTAATTTAAAAAATAAATATAACAGTTTATAAAAGATTTAAAAGTTCCAAGTAACAAATATTATTCAAATATCCAAAATGCAAAATAATTTTAAAACCTCAAATATCCAAATAACAATAACCATAATTTATAATTTAAAATAAAATATAAATTCATTCACTTTTGAATATTATAATTTGATTAAATGAATGTTTTAATTTTATTTTTTTTTGTATTTAAAGAAGAATTGTTTTTGCTTATAGTTGACTCAGACATTAAAATCCCAATCAATTCTCTAATATATTTCGTCCCTGTTTGGGAGAGGGAGTGGGGTGCAGAGGTTGGTTAGTATTTATTTTTTTTACTTAAAATTATATTTTTTTATGTTTTTGAATTATTTTAATGTTTTGAAATTAAAAATAAATTTTAAAAAATTAAAATATATTATTTTGATATATTTATAAATAAAAATTATTTTAAAAATAATATTTAATTCATTTTCAAACACCTTTCATCGGATCAAAATTTCAGCTTATGACCAAGCTCCACATCTCTAATTTTCTATACAAGTTCATGGTATAGGATTTTACAAATATGCACTTGCCCTTGCGGGGCATGGAGCCATAAGCTGCTTATGGTTAGGTAGGATCACCAAGCTTTCAAGAATATTTATTTAGAAGATATGTAACAAACAAATACATCAAGATTCCTACTCAGAATTTGGATTTTTTCTATTTTTTTAATCATTTGGGCAAACGTTATTTTTTTTTGCCCTTATAAATCAAATAAATTAACCTACGGGTCCACCTTCACCTTCACCTTCACCTTCACCTTCACCTTCACCTTCACCTTCACCTTCACCTTCACCTTCACCTTCACCTTCACTATTGTCTTTGGCAGCAGTTGCTCCGGTTCAAACGAGTCCAAGCTCTAGAGGCAGAGACTCACAATTAATAAATGCCAAACCTCTTTTGAAATGCAATGTTCGTCCATGTCTATTTTCACAATTTACAACAGTATAATGAGTATTTCATCTTTTCATTTAAGTAGTGCCTCGATTTTCACAATTTTCATGTGTTTGTCCTCTAGCTATGGAAAGTAGCGTTTGGTCTATGGAACATGCATACTGTTTTTATGTCGATTTTGGACCATGTTGAAACCGTAAATAATGCACAAGAATCCTCGTATGTGGGGTTAACTTCATGTCTGAGAGATAAATGGTTTTTTAAAAAAAATATTTTTAAATTAAAAATACATTAAAATAATTTTTAAATTTTATCTTTGGTATTAACAAAGACATTAAAATTATTAAAAACTATTTATAAAATCATTAAATAAAAAATATTTTAAAAAATATACTGAACCATGTCATCAAATATAATATAAATGTATGATTTTATTTTATTTTTTTGCATATTTTGCAGTTATGATTTAAAAAAAAAAACTATAAATTATAACCTTTTTAAATTCAAGCTTTTACCATTATTTAAGATGAAAATAAAATTTAAACACTGAAAAATTAAATAACTTTAAAAATTGTAATAAGTTTAATTACACTACGTAACAATATTAAACGAAATCTAAAGCGTGGTTGCTAAAGAACAGGGTGAAGCAATCGATGCGGCAAAAGATCAGTACTGTTGCTTCCTTCAACTCAAAGTATTGGTGAGTTCAAGAACAAGATGATTCATTGGAGATTCAAAAGTGTTGACACAAAAAGAGGTTAACTTTTTAGTGATTTTATGGACCGATCCCTTATTTGATTTTCTGATCATCATGACAATATTCCTTTCACTTTAAATAAAATAATTTCTCTCAACAATCAATGCTCTGTGAAGCCCTCATTGGCAAACAAAATGTATAAAGTTCTTTTTTGTTGAAAATAATCAAAAACCATGACCATATGGCATAAGCCCATGCATGAGGCTCCTCCACAATACCATGTTCTTCAAGACTGGTCAATATTTGTGTTCCCATTGGCTTTAGTCACAGCTCGCAGCCAGGTCTGCCGACAACGGTTTTGGCTCCACATTCTTATAAGCTGTATTCGAAGGATTTCAATGGCCAGCATTTTTAAGATCCATGCAAGTACTACGTCTCTAAAGGAAGGCCACTGTGCTTTATAACTACAATTTTAAGAATAACAAGCTAAAAAATCATAGTTTTTTATTAGCTAATGTTCTTAAGAAGGTTTTTTTTTTTAGTGATATCGATATAAAATTATAGTAATTATTCAAATATTTTTAAATAAATGATTGAGATGTATTCTTTTGTGCAAATCTTTTCGGATCCCACCATATATGATTATTATAATAATTTGTTTTTGTCATCTGGCCATTGAAAGATTATTTGAGGCATGAAAGATACAAGCAACCATGTTGAGATTCCACGCTTATGTAAGGCTTAACCAAGACGATAAGTAGGTAGTTGGCATGTTAGCTAGGGTTTCCAAAAGTTGAAAGCACAAAATAAAGCCATCCGTTGAAAGCATATGGATCAAGATTCCTACTCAGAATTATGTATTAATATATTAATATATGCCATCCATTGAAAGCATATAATTGTTGATTTTATTTTATTTTTCTATTTATCAGGAGATTCATATTCATACGGTATTGAGACTGGTTGGCTATGTCTGAATATATTCACTAGCAAAAAAATATTTTAATTTTTTTATTCAAATATCCTCCCTTGATATGTTCCTATCACCCAAAAAATATATATATTCTTTAGCACATGAAAGGAGGCTGAAAACCATCCATTAAGTTTTAAATGGCTATATTCATCGATCACTCGTTATAATTTCTAGGATTTCTTTCTCTTGGATTAATCACATAAATGAGATAAGATATTAAATCATTGTTTAGAAGTATAGTTGTGATTGTTTTTTAAATAATATTTTATATTAAAATGTATGTTAATAATTTTATTTATTTTTTAAAAATTATTAACATATATTTTGAGCACGGAGGAGAAGAGAAGGAGTTTAGGAGAGAAAAGAATAGAAAAAAATGAATATTAATATTTTTTATATATGAAAAAGAAGAAGAAAAAGAAAAGAGATAGATCTATTGTGAAATTAGAGATCTAGGCTTTTTATTAGGATGTTTTATCGATGGTTTTATCAACAGTAATTAAATATTAATATTTTTAATTGTTTCATCGGTGATTCCGTCCAGTGATTCCGTCTATAATATTTAATTTAATAAAAAAATTTCAAAAAAAGTCAAATATCACTGACAACTTTTCAATTTATTGGTGATTTCGTCTATAATATTTAATATAAAATTTTAATTTAATCTAATTTTTTTAAAAAACCAAGCTTTAAAAAATATTTGTTTAGAAGACATGTAACAAACAACTACATAAGTGGATCAAGATTCCTACTCAGAATTTGGATTTTTTCTATTTTTTTAATCAAGTGTATCAAGATCTATTCAACATATTTGATGTATGTATTGCACAATTATTTAATTTTTCATATTTATGCAATATTTATTGGAGAAAATGGCCTGCAGATTTTTCTTTATTGTAGCTTTTCTCTCTTCTTGAACTCTGATCTTGGTATGATTTTTATTTTTTTAAATAATTGTGTATTTTATGATTGTGTGAGTTAGTCAATTATCTATGCATATATTCATTTATGCATAGTGATCATACCACAGCCGTAGGGTCATGTCGTCAGCAATTACGAAACCTCATGATATTTTTATTATTTAATATCTAAATTATGTATCCTAATTAGTTTATGTGGTGCACACCTAAATTTTTTAACCATACATGATGCCTACTTTGCATTAGTTTTTCCCGAATCAGTTTTTTTTTCAATATTTAGCCAGTAAATTTATGTGATTTAATGGAATTAATTTATCTAATATATAAAGATTTTCTGCCACTATTAATTTTTCAATACACGAGTTTTCCATTCACATGCAAATCATGTGGGTCATGCTTTAGCACACTTTTATCATTTAAAACTACTTGCAATAGCAATTTTTTTTATTTTATTTGAGGAAACTTTATTTTTCAAAAAATATATTTTATAGATTTAGCTAAACGAATAAAATTCTAATTATTTCAAATTCTTATAAAAAATATACATCATAACTCGAACTTGAGATCTGTTGTGCAGATCTCAAACCCTTTGTTATCATCTTACGCCCTTTAAAGACCTTGCAATATTAGCTATCTATTAGTTAGTATTTTTCATAAAAAAAATAAACTTTTTCAATGTTTTTTATATACAAAATAAAAAATTATGTATACATTTAATAAAATAAATTAAAAACTATATATATATTAATAAATTGATAAATTAATAAAAAATTAAAAGTTGGAAATAAACTAAGATATTTGGTTTTACAACTCGGATCTTTGAGATAGTTTTGTTTAAAGACTTTGTTCACAAAAATTATTTTATTATTTAGTTAAATTATAATAAAAATACTTACACAAGAAATTGATTAAATAAATAAAAAGCAAAAAATTATTATGTAAAGTTACACATATTAAAAATATTATCTAGAAAATATTTTTTATTTTTAATATAAATTTCCTAAGGTAAAAGTAAATAAGAATAATTTCTCAAAAAATTAAATATATATAAAATAATTAAAAGATAACTGCTATTTAAAGTGTCAATATAAATTATCTCTTTTTAATGTTAGATTACAACAACTTTCTCTCGTATAAAAAAATAAAATTTAAGACAAATTGATTTTGCCCTTAAATACATTAAATATTTTGATTAAATTTTTTTAAAGTCACTAATTTTCGTTGTATTTTAAACTTTAATTCCTGGCCATTCCATTCAACTATTATCCAACAAATTAGCCTATAATTTGGTACAATTAAAGTCAAATTAAGAAATAAAAAAGTTGGAAGATATATTATATAAAATAAAAATACCCATTCCATAAAAAAAAATTTATTTCATAATTCAACACAAACCTTAAGTGCTATTATTTTAACCTTAATAATATCAATAAAAACATATCTAATTACACTAATTAAAATCTAAATGATCTCAATTAAAACAAATTCCTCAATTATGATAATTTTTATTAAAATTCAATGCAAACTCTATTTATTATGATTTTAACCATAACTTTATTAATAGTATCAATTAATTGAAAAATTACCTAATTGCATTAATTACAATAAAATTTATCTCAATTCAAATAAAATTATCACATACGAAAAATAACCCAAAAATCAATTCAAACCCTAATTTATCTAATTCAAACCTAATTGATTCCATAAATAATATTAATTGTATAAAAATATACGTAATTGCATCACCTAAAACTCTTAATTTCATTAACATCAACATCAACCTCAATAAAATACTCAATTATTAACACATAATGCAAATTTTTTCAATTCAGTAACGAAACTCATAAAATTATGAGACATTATAATTATTTTACCTTCATTTTTTAGTAACTAGTGGTGATTCTATCGGTTGTCACAATGAAAAAGCTGTTAGGCTGACGGTTTGCAATAAAATAAAATAATAGAAGATGAGAGAAAGCTGAATTTTTTAATTCCATACGTATAAAAAAATAAAAATAAAAAATAAAAATAAAATGAATATAGAACACTATTGAAGGGAAGAGAGTCTCTTTTAAGCTGTCTTATTGTCATTCGATTCTTGTTGCTAATGATGATGGGACTGGTGGTTTGAGAGAATTACTGCAACAAATTCTATTACTTCTTCTCTTTGGATTTCACTTCAGAAAATTTCCAAAAATTGCCTCTAGCCCTACTTCTTGCAGGTGCAGAGACGGGAAAGTTTCTTTCATGGTGCTTTGATTTGAAAAAAGGTCTGTTTTTTCCTTTGCTTTCTTCTGGTTTGTTTTTGAGGGAGTCTGTTTGGTTATTGAGAAAGTTGAAAAGGGCTCGACAAAGATAAGGAAATCTAATAATTTTCAAGCTGCTCTGTTCAAGTCTAGCTTAGCTAGGAGAATTCAAGTGTTCTAAAGCTGATACTATATTACTATATACATATGTGTGTATGTATGTATGTATCTATGTATGCTTACCGTGATGAGATTTGCGCATCATTGATTGACGTGGAAGAGGGGCTCTTTTTGATGTCCTAAAATTTTTGAGTGTTTGAATATGTTCTGCTTTCCTTAGGATTTTCTTTTTAGCAATTGAAAGTGAGTTTCTTCTATGTTTCTGGCCTGGATGGAAGCCAAAATTGATGTATGATTGCTTTTGTCTGCGAGGAAAACAAGCTGTTCTGCTTCCAACCTTTCCTTTTTATGATTGCAGCTGTTCTTCTTCGGTCTGAAAACAAGTTGTTTGTCAATTAGTTTTGGCTTTCGAGAGCTTTAATTCTCATATGTAACTGTGAGATACTCTTTAAATAGTTTCGGTCACTATTTAATTGAGATTGTCAAGATATTAACACTGAAATAATATGATATGTTTGACAGCGTGACCTTTTCCATATTTAGATCATTTCATCCATAGATCTTTAGAATATGTTGTTTAACTAAAGCTCACACAACTGGGCTTAATACTTCTACCCTTACAATCTCCACCAAAAGTCCGTATTTCCTAAAAAATGCATCCTTACCCACATTCTGAAAGTGAGTCATTAACTTGTTCACCTCATTCATAATGCAATTCAGGTTCTTGATTGGTGACAGCTTTTTAGCATCGCTTCTAAGACAGTTTTCTTCAGTCAATTGTGACAGTTCAGAATTTTTCCCATATTCTATAATGGAAAATTTAACCCATATTATATGATGGAAAATTTAGCCCAACAGTCTTCTAAGGCCATTTCATTCACAAGTTCTACAATTCAAGATGCCTTGGGGTTAGACTTGTTTTAATGCAAAAGATATTATGGAGCATACAACCTAAGGATAGGTTCTAGTTTCTTTACGTGAGACATAGGGTAGGTTTACTACTTGGTCTCTAAAAAAAGGTCTCTTGTTGTCCCAATGATCGCCCTCGTAAAGGCAATATGGGGGTTCAGCAAATATTGGGATGGCACATGTACCAATCACTATCAGTCTAAACACTCAACAAAGAGTTGGGGTTTACACAAACTTAAACCTTGAATCAAGTCATAAGGTAAGTTGTTAGTCCACCACTTAACTTAAAGTTTACTATGTGTTCTCTAAAAAAATAATAATAATAAAGTGATCATGTATGACTATACCATGTATGATAGAATGTGAAGATGCATGCTAAAGCTTTTAAACAAAATATCATTCATAGTAAAACAAACAACACATAGAATAATAAAAAAATACCAAGCTTTGTCCTAAGTTTCCTAGTGGAGTCGCCATCCTATTGCACCCTCGCAAGTGGAGCGCGGCACCGTGGTGACCATTAATTGATTTTGGGGTCTTTTAGTTTTATTATTTTGTGTAAAAGGGAGTCGCCACCTAGTACTTTGGTTACTAGAAACCCTAACTAGTCTTTCAGAGATTCTAAGGCAAGGGACTGGTTGCGTAAAGGGAAGGTATTAGCACCTCTAGTACACCCTACCTAAGGTAAGCTGCTTGGTGTTTGGTTTGCTTTATAATTGTTATGGTGTTGGTGTTTTCTAATCCCATCAGTTTTTCTAGGTTTGATTCAAACTAAATTTATTAAGATAGAAATCCAAGGAGATTCCATGTGCTTCGAAAGCTCATTTTTCCCTTAGTATTTCAAGAGTTTGCGACTCGTAAATCGCAAGGAGGAGGGACAAAAATTTAGAAATCTAGGATGCTTTAAATGCCTATTTTTTCCTTAGTGTTTTGTACTCTCACGGCTCGTAAACCATGGAGTAAAAAAATTGAAATGTCCTCGATTATAATCAAGGCTTCTTTCAAGGATGTGTGCAGATTTATTATTCCTAGAAAATTATTTTTGATATTTACCACTCCGGGTTTCTTTATTCAAATATTAACAGTGAATAATAACAAATTATTCCCAATAATATTTTGGATATTCGTCATTTAAAGATTTCTTTATCCAAACATTAACGGTGAATAATAGATAAATTCCCCCCAAAATAATATTTTTATATTTTTTTGGAATATTGGTCATTACCATTTGGAGATTTACAAACATGTTGTAAAATCCAGAAATGCAAGAAAATAATTTTTGTTGTGTTTAAGAAATCCATGCGAAAACATATTTTTCAAAACTTTCCATATTTTTTGTATAAAAAACATTCAAAACATGTTAGGATATTGATCGTATATATCACACAAGCAAACATTTTTTATATTTAACGCAAACATCACAATTAGACATAAACATCAAAATGGAAAGTAGCAAGCCATCATACATATTATAAGAATTACAAGAAGCTTGAAACAATTTGTAACAAAAAACCTTCAAAGCCAAATCAACTTAAAATTTTATAACTAGAAAGGAATAAACCCGTATGCATGAGGGCACCATAGTTTTAAAACTGAAATTTTGAAATCAAACCCCTATGTCCATACCTCACAAACCCATTATTTCCTCACCTTAAAACAAACTGCCTTATTCATTTCACAAAGCCAACAGAGAGAAACAAAACAGAAATTAGGAAAGCATGCTTTATTCATGTATATAAGAAAAAAACAAAACCATGGCTGGGTAATCTCTCAAGAAGCAAGGAAAAAAAAACGAACAGAAAAGGGAGCTGATGATGAAGAAACAACAACCCTCCCTCTCATGGTTCCTTATGAACCAGCGGAAGAACAAAAAGAAGAAAAAAGAAACTGGTTTTTAAAACATCATGAACAACAAAAGGGAAGCGTTCATTGTAGTCTAAATATGAATGTGCAAAGCAAAGACAAAACAGGTTTTTAAAACATCAACACAACAGATTTAAAGGTAGAAAAGGAGGAGAAAGTTAAGACTTATACTTGCAGGTCTCAATGTTTTTTTTGCAAAAGATGAAATGGAAAAACACGTGAACGTTGCTGTCAAGGTTTAGCAGCAAATCTCCCTCTCTAACTTGTCTTTTTTCTCTCCTCTTTCCTCACAATGACATCCGAATGCAAGAAGGAAACCCTCTCTATTTACTGTATTTTTTACTCTACCTCTCTTATGTTTTTTTTTTGTCTCTCTTTACCATGTTTTTTTTCTGCCCCTTACTCTCCGGTTTTCTCTTTTTTTATGCTGTCCTCCGTCGCTTTTCTGCTCTCTTTTTTTTCTGCCCCCGTTAGGTCATTAAAAGGGCTTATATATAGTCTCAATATATCTCTATATAGGAAGGATTCAATGCATTAATCCCAGGACGTAAATCCCTACTGATTTACAATTAAAAAAATGCAAAAAGGAAGCTGCAATATTTTGATTTTGATCTTGTGCTTACGTCTAATTTCTTTCCAATTTTAGAGGATGGTGTGGCTCTTTTCTTTCCTTCCATATGTTCAACTGCTCCCTTTGAAATGGGGCAACAAAAACTTGATCTTCAGCTCCAAAAATCAGACATGATGATAAAGAAAAAACAACAGGAATTTGCAGCGAAAAAAAGGAAAGAAATCAGATGGAGGGTGCAGGAAAGAAATCAGACGGGGGAGGTGTTGTTCTCAAAATGACAATCATAAAAATGAAAGCAAAACGTGATCAACTCCCCCTATTTTCCTTTTCTGATGAGAGGAAAACGTGATCAGCTCCCCTATTTTCCTTTTCTGATCGAATCTCTATTCTTCAATTTCTTTATCCGGTAAAATTTGTTTCTAATTTTATCTTCAATCAACTTCCTTATTTTAGCACCTCTTCCATTTGGTCTTTGGTCCAAAAAAAGATTCAAATTGGCCTGCAATTGGTCTTCAAACTTTAAGCGTCTTGCAATTGTGTCCCTAAAAACTTGGGCAAAAATCCTTCTTAAGGCAAAAATCCCTGCTTTCACACTAGATATTCAAACGAGCATATCTTGAGCTTCTGATATCAAAATCAAGCAATTCAAGAGCTTAAAATTATCTACACGTCTAGGACTACAACTTTGATGAAGGAGTCAAAGTGAGATAAAATCTTTTTATAGAACAGAAACTGGTAGTAATCTAGTTGGTGAAAATGGATTTCCGGGTCTAACTCAAAAACTGACGAATGTTGAGAATTCTGATATGACAGAGAGTATGAACTAAGAACAAAAATCACAAAAACTTGGCCAAAATAGAATTTTTTTAGTGCAGACTTAGGTCAATATCCTTCTCGCGGCAGAATTCTCTCTCATCATGTTAGATATTCAAACAGGAATATCTTAAGCTTCTAACATCGAAATCAAGCGATTCAAGAGTCCAAAATCATCTACGCATCTAGGACTACAACTTTGATGAAGGAGTCGAAGTGAGATAAAATCATTTTAAAGAACAGAATTTGGTAATAATCTAGTTGGTCAAAAAGGTTCTTGATCTGACAATGCTAAAGCATCCAAATCTGACTGAGAATCTTTGCTAAGAACAATGATCCCCGGGACCTAATAAAGGTATAGGTTAATTTTTCAACATGTCATGAGTGACAGAATATAGCTGGGATGGTCAGATATCGTACGAAACCAAGTCAAAATCAGAGCCTAAGTTAGAACAAAAAAAATTACAACAGCAGCAGAAACTTTTTTTTTTTTTTACTTTTTTCAATTTTCTAGAAAACATGAGATACACTCCTACACTCGGTTCAAAATGGGTATACACTATTTTTAGCACGTGGGGTCCAAAATTAAGTAACAACACCTAAAACACCTTTCCGTGGATTTAATTATAAACTATTTGCACCCTTTTGATTTTCTTCTAGATGCTTATCTATGTTGGGTAATGGTCATCTTTGATAAGCATTCTCCATGTGCAAGTGCAATGGAAGCACACAAGCAGACACGTGAAACGCAATTTAATGTCGCGTTTGGACTGGGTTTTGCTGTATTTAAAGATTGTAGAGGCAGAGGGTGATTGTAGAAGACAAAGCTAGGTTTTGCCATGTCTGTACCTTGGGCCCCTGAGGCTACTCAAAATATAAATAAAATAAAATAAATAAATAAAGTCGGTTCACTTTGTTTATTTATTAACTATATTTAAAGAAACCTTTTAGGACCACTTGATTAGCCAGATTCATTAAATATAAATGCTAAAAGGAGGATTTTAGGCATACTAATAATTTTTAAAACAGCTAATCTATTTATTGACTATGTATATAAAATCACAGGGGATTATGAGAGGTTGATCTTAGTCTTCTCTCCCGTGAAATATAAAACAAATTCAATGGAGACTCATTAGAGATAGAAATCCCATTAGTATTTTCTATGATATTTATCATAATTGAAATAAACTAACAAAATATTATCGAAATAAAACTATAAAGAAAGTTTGTTAATCGTATCGAGGCCCAAAAACTAGAGAAGACATGAAGCCTAGAAACTTACCGAAATGAAATCACAAGCCCAAAAGCCATTGTTAACAAGCAATTCGAGGTTGCTGGGGGTAGTAATAAGGTGCTGCTGCTGCTGTTATTGCTAATGGACTCTATTTTATTAATTTCTTTTTTCTTCGACCACTAATATGTTACCTTTATGGGGGCCCTCCAATCACCCTTCAATCAACATACCAGATACAAGATTTATTTTAAGCATACATTTAAAACATGTATGGGCTTTTCATTTAAATTAAAGAATTTATACAATTTTAGTGGAATTTCAACAAATTCTCCCCTTCAAGGGAACCTACAAAAAATTTTATTCTGGAATTATCATCTGCACAACACCAAACCATATTCGGTTTACTTGTTTACAAGGAGAGGATTTATTTTTATTGTTAAAGAAGATTTAGTCCCTTAAAAATCATCTAAAAAGATTAATATGTATATTGAAATCATTATAAAAAAATCTGAGTTTATAGCTTTAGACAAAGCTAAAAAACAATATAAATTTTTTGAGTGTTTTTTATGATATTCTAAATTGACTAAAACTCTTGCGATAACCCATCTAAAATTAATAGGATATTAAAATGTATATGTAACGATGAGTTTTGACACATTTTTTAAAAATAAAAATATCATAAAATAGACTAATAAAATAAAATTTTTCATTAACTTTCTTTCAGGTTCAACATCAATATTTTTTAAGTTAAAATGAAATCTTGTTATCATATTGAGGTTTCAAATCACTATCTTAAATATAATGGTTATTTTTTTCATAAAAATACATATACTAGTTTAGACCCATTTTAGCAACAACATAACATATATTTTTATTAATAGAGTGAGTCAATTATCTAAATTTTATCTAAAATTCTTATGGTTAGTAAAGTTTTTAGTTACAATAAAAGTACTTAATGATTTTTATTTTTCATTTTGCACTTATAGTTAACTAAAATGTCCTTAGCACACCAGTTAAAAAACATATCAATTTATTATTTAAAAGGTAGTCTAGTTGTAAAAACTTGGAATTAAAAGGTTTATTCCTCCTATAATCTTAGGTTCAAGCTATATAACTGCTAATATTAATAATTACTAGAGACTTATCTGGTTGTTAATTTTAAAACCCACAAGTATTTTTTCTTAAACCAAAGCTCTAACAACAAAATCTTTATCCTTTAGTATTTTTTTTTTTTAAGCAACAAAGGTCTCTTTAGAATTCTCTCAGGTGGAAATAACAATCTCTCTCTCTCTCTTTCTTTGCAGGCCTTGTTCCTAAACTAAGTTGTTAAATTATCTGCTAATATTAATATCCTCTAATATTTGTTACTTTGAATTTTTAAATCTTTAATAAACTGTTATATTTATTTTTTAAATTAAAAAGTGAGTTTGGATTGAGATTAAAAGACATGTTGAATCTAAAACAGATAATTTATATTTAATTATTTTTAATACAATATTTGATAGTTAACCCACCAGACTAACCGACGACTCACAAATATTTAAGTTAGATCATTTTAGATAGAATCCGATGATTTTATACAGAGAGTCACCTCAACATTACATTATAAACAAGTTGCTCCTAAAATATTCATAGTTTTCTTACCTGTCGTCTACTTATACATCACTTTGTACTTTAAAAAAAACAAATTTGGCTTATCTGCGCCATTAATTAATTTAATTATCCTTTGGAGCTAAATACACAATTTCTTAAATATTTTATGTATATAAATTGTCGTACATATCCAATAAGCGAGTAAATTAATTTTAAATTAATATATTTTTAATATTTTTAAATTATTTTAATATGTTAATAGTAAAAATAATTTTTAAAAAATAAATAAAATTATTAACATATATTTTGATATAAAATATTATCTGAAAAACAATCACAATTATACTTCTAAACAAATTTTAAGTAATTTAATATTTTATCTCGTTTACATCATCAAATCAAAGAGAAAAAAATCTTAGAAATTATAACGAGTGATTGATGAATATAGCCATTTAAAACTTAATAGACGGTTTTCAGCCTCCTTTCATATGTAAAGAATATCTATATATCTTTTAGGTGATAGGAATATATCAAGGGAGGATATTTGAACAAAAAGATTAAAATATTTTCTTGCCAGTGAATATATCCAGACATAGCAACCAGTCTCAAGGCCGAATGAATATGAATCTCTTGATAAATAGAAAAATAAAATAAAATCAATAATTATATACTTTCAATGGATGGCTTTGATGCTTCCTTCTATATCATTTCGACGATGAGATTAATGGGAGCAAGATCGTATATGCCCGGGTGTGTCAAGCTCTCTTGCACTTGTTCAAGATCTTTGTCAAACTCAGTTAGTTGCTCTCGTGTATTATGGCCCCATGCATGGGCTCTGTTGTCTCCAACTCTTTCCATTTTTAGACTCAGTTAGTTGCTCTCGTGTATTATGGCCCCATGCATGGGCTCTGTTGTCTCCAACTCTTTCCGTTTTTAGAGGATTTTCCAAGCTCGGTTTTCAAACCGACACAACAAAGCTCCTTGTTTTCCTATGTCTAAAACCCTAAATAACATAAAATAAGTTTCTTCAATCACTCCGAACTTGTATAGTATATCATTAGCACTTTATTTTGCAGTTTGTGCCGTAAACCTAGTTCCTGTAAGTGTGTGCAGATGAGTTTTCTTTTATGCATGTGCTTCTACAATGTCTTGGGATGGGCTATTACACAAATAAGCTGCATGTGAATGTTGTGCACATGTGTGTTTTTGTAAGACATGAGCCAGGATAGTTTCTTTCCTTAAGAGCTTCATGTAGGATTAATTAGTTTTGCTGCCTCTGTAGCCTTGTGCAGAATAGAAATCAAGCCAGCCAAACAGAAGTCCAAATTTTATCAACTTTTTCGTCAGACGTGATGATTACATGAATTTAGATGTTGATATGTAACTTCTGAATTACTATTAGTTTAGGGCAACACATTGTTTAACTTTTTTGTGATATTTTAAGCTGCTCTGAAATTTTAATTGTTGTTTCAGTCATTGGAGATGTAAGGGGCAGGGGCTTAATGGTAGGGATAGAACTTGTGACTCACAGGAAGGAAAAAACCCCTGCCAAAGCAGAAACTGCAGTCTTGTTTGAGAAACTTAGAGGTAATAAGGCACAACCTCCCAACACCATAAACGTAGAAAAGATAAGCCTTTGATTATGAAATGAATTTCTCATCGATTTCTACTTTGTATTTATCATCACTGGTTCCTGAGTGCAGAGCTTGGCATCTTAGTTGGCAAAGGTGGAATACATGGAAATGTGTTCCGTATCAAACCACCAATGTGCTTCACCAAAGATGATGCAGGTACTCTTCATGTCTCTTCAAGTGCTTAAATAAATTAAACCCTCGTGTTTTTAGATAAGCGATAAGGTAGCTTTCAGGAGCGATTCTGAGAGCTTTTAAAAACTGTAGTTTCTGTGAAAAAAAGCTCTGAATTGCTTGCATGATGGTTACCATTGTTAATTTTGTTTACATGCTCTTTTTAACCAAATGATCTAATGTCACGGTTTTTGTTTTGGCATACGCAGACTGTCTTGTTGACGCGTTGGACTATTCAATGTCAAAGTTGTGAGGAGCTACCTGCCAGAAGCTGAAATGAATATGTAATTATTCACATTTTTTGGCATCGATCTCTTCTGATAGGTTGCTTTCAATAATATCGAGCAAATATCTAACCTTTCTTAACAATAGGATGAGTTTGCTTGTTTCTGATTCTATTACCTGAAAAAATCAAACTGTATTTCCATGTTCTGTGGATGCACATGTCATAATATGCACCAATGGATATACATTACTTGAAAACTCATGCAAGGAAACATAATCCAAGAAAGGCTTTAGCGGTTATCGGCGTGTGCGACAGATAATTTTTAGGTCAACGGTGCTGGCAAGGCATTAGATTCATTTGTTTTTAAGGTGCAGGCAGAGTCAATACTCAAGAAAAACTTACATTGCAAGAGGACCTCGGACCTCTGATGACAGTTAAATGTCCAATTTCTCTGAACTATTGGCTTTGTAGTTCCAGGTTACTCAAAAATACCCTCCAAATCAGGCAATGTGTCTAAGCAACCATCTCTAAATGTGGATTCTGAAGACTGAATATTGATTGAGCTCAACTGGTGATATAGAAGTGGCAGGGATGGATAAGAAGATTAAAAAACTAAAGACGTGAAATTGGAAATGCTCTTTGCTTTATATTTCTCCTTGTACCAAACATAAAATACAAACCAGAAAAAGGGAAAAAATTGCTAGTACAGAAGAAAAGAAACAAAAAATACAAGAAATATCACTAGCTAGATAAAAAAAGGGAGAGACCAATCATGTTAAACTATTCTATCAAGCCATTGAAGTGGGGGCTCGGGATGGTGGATTGATACTGGCAGTTTGATGAACACGTCCAAAGATTTATCGTTTTAATTAGTGGAATGACATGGATTGGTTAGTTCAGTATTGCTGACAAACGTTGCATGCTTAATGATCATAGCAAGATTAGTAGAACTAGTAATACGATAGTAACTGAAATAATTCTGGAAAAAGCTACCAGATATCTTTTGTATTCTAGTTTATATAACCATAGTGTTTACATCTCATACAAGGACCAGTTTTCTATGTTTGTGTTTACATCTGATACAAAGATTAGTTTTCTATATTTGTTACAAAAGATATAATTTACATGGGATTCAAATACAGCATAAGGCACACACCCTATGCAGATCATCCTAATCACATAGGATAACTCTTATCTTTATCATTCCCTTGCAAATCAACAGGAAGATCCAACACAGAGAGTTTGTCCCGCAGCAAACAAAAACGATCAGCTGTGTATTCCTTGGTAAAAACATCGGCAGGCTGCAAAGAGATGGGGACATGCTGTAAAATTATGTCTCGGTTGGCCACTTTCTCACGGACAAAATGGTAATCAACTTCGATGTGTTTAGACCGTGCATGGAAAATTGGATTGGATGCAAGGGCTAAAGTACTGATATTGTCACACCAAACAACAGGGGCAACCTGAAGGGAAATTTTCAGCTCACACAAAAGCATACGTAGCTAATACACTTCAGCTGTAACAAGAGCTATACAACGGTATTCCGCCTCAGTGCTAGACCTGGAAACCACAGGTTGTTTCTTAACCGACCATGAAATGAGATTGGAACCTACATAAACACCATAACCACACATTGATCGTCTATCATCAGGATCACCAGCCCAATCAGAATTGCAGTAGGCATTAATAGAGAAGGAACCAGGTTTGTAGAAAAGGCCATGATCGAGTGTATTCTTCAAATAACGTAGGACACGTTTGGCTGCTGTCCAATAAGCAGAGGTTGGAGTCTGCATGTGTTGGCAAAGCTGATTTACTGAGTATGCAATGTCAGGACGCGTGAGGGTGACATATTGTAAGGCACCAACTGTTTGCCTGTACTCAGTTGGATCTGTAAGAGGTTCCCCAGCAAATTTGGATAGTTTGGAGCCTGAGGCACAAAGAGCTCTATAAGGTCAGATGCCAAGGAGGTGTATTCGATCTAAAAAATCAATAATATATCTTGTTTGCCGAAGATGCAACCCGGAAGGAGAACGTGTAGCTTCAATACCCAGGAAGTAAGCCAACTGGCCAATTTCCTTCATGGAAAACTCAAGTTGCAGGTTAGTGATAAGAGATGTAATGAATTCCTGGTCATTAGACGTGACAAGGATATCATCCACATATATTAATAAGAACACATGCACTGAACCGTGATGATAAGTGAATAAGAAGGGATCAACCTGGGAGCTATAAAAGCCAAGAGACAATAATGCAGTAGATAGACGATGAAACCAAGCCCGAGGGGCTTGCTTTAAACCATAGAGAGATTTGTGAAGGTTACAAACAAAGTGAGGGTGCACCGGATGGATAAGAAGATTGAAAAACTAAAGACGTGAAACTGGAAATGCTCTTTGCTTTATATTTCTCCTTGTACCAAACATAAACTACAAACCAGAAAAAGGGAAAAAATTGCTAGTACAGAAGAAAAGAAACGAAAAATATCACTAGCTAGATAAAAAAAGGGAGAGACCAATCATGTTAAACTATTCTATCAAGCCATTGAAGTGTGGGCTCGGGATGGTGGATTGATAGTGGCAGTCTGATGAACACGTCCAAGGATTTGTCGTTTTAATTAGTGGAATGACATGGATTAGTTAGTTCAGTATTGCTGACAAACGTTGCATGCTTTAATGATTACAACAAGATTAGTAGAACTAGTAATACGATAGTAACAACATCGCTTTCTTTTTTGCTTTGCTGCTTACTTTTGCACATCTCTTTTGAGTGGTTTATGAATAGCTTTAGCTTAGTTAGGGCTTTACTTGTGTTGCTGGAACGCTATAACCAGGTTATTTCCAGTAATTATCCATGCTCATTATGGGACCACAAGACAACTGAGCTAAAGCTGTCCCAGTCAGAATTCCCTGGAAATGAAACAGAAACTAATGGAAACAAAATGACTATGAGTTGCATCTTCTTAATTGTGCTTCAATGATATTACATAATTTCGGCAGCAAAACATCCATGCCATTCATTATTGACCTCGAGTTCATTGTCAGGTAGGGTTTTCCCAACCTACAGTGACCATTTCAGTATAAGCAAGGGAGATGGGAGGCAACAAATAATTTGCAATTCTCACGATTTATGTACAAGGCAAAACAAAAATACAAACACAAGTAGACTACAATTTACATGACAAAGTTTCACCTGCAGACTCAACGTGATATATCATTTGATGGCAAGACAGTAGCAGCACTGAAAATTGATTTAACCACAAGCTTCCTCTTGATAGAATGGCTATTTATATCTAAAACTTTCCAGTTGTAGGACGCTGCTTGAAAAATGTCAGCAGCTTGAATTGTCTGCATATAAGATTACATCATTACCCTAAGACGCCCTTTTTCTTTCTGAGTATGGCTCCAGTGATGATTATCTCCTTGAGATCTCGACCAGCTATAGGGTCCTAATATGAAGCTAGGCAGGCAGGCCCACGTGGGCGAGTAGCCCACGTGGGCGAGTAGCCCAAAGTGAACTCAGAGCCCGAAGCCGTTGGAAGTATTCACCCAAGGCAAGCAGCCCTCGAGCTGCCTGACGTGTTGTTAAGATCCGAGACATCTGCTGCAAGGTTTCCTGGCGTATATGGTCTGCCTGTTAAAACAAAGAGTTGATGTTAGATATATCAACAAGCCCAGCTGATTGATCTCATTCAGAAAGCTGGGGAGCATAACTTCAAGCACAACCACTTTTGACCTAAATGCTAGCGAAAACTTGGATATCACCCCCATCTGCATAACAAGATTATTTCATGACACGAGGCACTAATATGCTTTAATGAAAGTTATGAATGCCTTTTCCTCTGAAATTGAAGTGATTACTTCATGGATTGTGTAATGTGTTATGAGTGCACATGCCTAAAGAACTTAGACTAAAACCATTCGAGAATGCAAAGTGAAGGTGCATTATAAGACCTGCTGCACAAAGCGGGCCAGTAATTCTAACTTCTCCATTGCAGTTTCCAAATGAGGCGAGCAACTTGCTTCACCCAACTGACCAGCTGCCACAGTCTCTGCTACATGTCGCTGGACTTTTTCCAAACCTTGTGAAAGAGCATCTTCAGCGTGGTGGCATGATTGTTGAAGATTATAAACATGCACAAGTTGCTGTTCTGTCAAGGGATTCATGCAAGGCAGGAGAATCTGTAATCAAAATAAATTTGTGAATATATCTCAGAAGAAACCGGGTCGGAATAGAAAATATGACAAGGTCCAGAAACACAGAATAAAATGAATACTTGAGTCAATGAAACAACCATTTGAATGATATAAGAACTTATTAATCGTATGAACCAAAAGATAAGATGCTAATCTATAACATATGTTGGTGCCGATACTTATGTCTAGGAAGTGAGAAATGCTCTTTTAACAACCACGTGCAATTAGCATGACTCTATACCAATAGCAGAACCCTCCAAATGAATTATCACTGTATAAATATTTGCACTTTACATGACTAGACAGGACTTGCTGGCTATTATGTGCAAGACAACACAATAACCACAGTTTTGGAGTAACAAGGGCCCTAACCATATTTACAGCAAAGCAGACAATGACCAAAAACCAACTGCGTAATTAATAAACCAGACTGGCAATATGTCATGCACTTCAACAATTACCAGCGTAATGCTCGACGACGTGAAAGAAATTTAATACACCGAGCCGAGCATCAGCGCAGACCAGAATGCAGTGATAAGTTGTCAAAGTTTTAGATCAAGTTTACCCACCCTGGCAAGGTGGTGAGATCAAAATGAGGTATTTCATAAGTTCAACGGCACCCCCATATATAACTTTAAATTAATAATTTTAAATCACTAATTCATCACCTCAAGAAGCTGTGAAGGGCGAAACCCTCCAACCCACAAGAAAAACCTTTCTGCCGATGATTTCCACAAGCCAGACATCACATAGAAAACATCAGCTTTTGTTGCAGTTGCTTTCAGGCGAAAAAGTTCGGAATAGAGGCTCATGTCACTCTCTACAAGCATGTGGAGCTCTACATCACTTATATGAGCGTTTAAAGCAGTCCTCATATCACAAATATGTCTGTTTTGCTCCTCCAACCAGTGCCCATACTCCATCTCAAAAGTTGCAATCCCTGCAGAATCCTCAGAGTCAGCATATGGTTGATAGATAAATGTGAACGAACAAGTTTAAAGTTAAGCCACAAGAAGTTAAATGTCAAGAAATTAACAGAGAAAATACAGGCATTTTTCAGGTGAAGTCATGTATCGACAGCAAGCTATTAGGACCATATTTTAAGTGCTAATTTCAGGCATGTCAAGAGGACAGCAGTTCACCTTTTTATTTGCCATTGAAGTGCTTGATCATTGTTTAAACATAATACATAGTAGTAGTGCATGAAGATCGAGTTACAAGTATATGAATTAATTAATGCAACAAATCGCTTCTACTTTGGATGGTCTCTGGTGCTCAAATGAGCTCAAGCAAACTGAAAATTTTTCAACTAAAATAATTTTACGACTTTACTGGAAACTAAACCTCCTATCTTCTTATATAATTTTGTCATTCTCTAGCAAGAATCAAACAGAGAGTAAACGACTAACTTGGAGAGAAAAATAAAAAAGAAAAAGACAGCTCATATAGAAAATAAAGTGAACCATTAACTTTTAAGAATAATTTAAAGGTCTAAAGCATGAAACATTTGACAATGCCCACTGCAAAGTGAGAGAGACATGTAATTCAAACTTGATAGACCACCATCTGGGAGTTCGGCAGCAGAACAAAAGGTAATAGAGTACTTTGGCAAACATACCTGGGTTTGTAGGTCCTCCAAAACCTAGCTGACTAGCATCTACTCCACCACCCATATACAGGCCCTGTTGTCTAGCTCTGTCAAGCTCCTGCTCCAACTGAATGAGCATCACACGACTTGATTCTAACTGCTGAACATAAGCCTGTAAATAAAAATTAAAATCACAGTTAGTAACAATAAACCTCTTGTTGCTTGTATTTATATGAGCGTTTAAAGCAGTCCTCATATCACAAATATGTCTGTTTTGCTCCTCCAACCAGTGCCCATACTCCATCTCAAAAGTTGCAATCCCTGCAGAATCCTCAGAGTCAGCATATGGTTGATAGATAAATGTGAACGAACAAGTTTAAAGTTAAGCCACAAGAAGTTAAATGTCAAGAAATTAACAGAGAAAATACAGGCATTTTTCAGGTGAAGTGATGTATCGACAGCAAGCTATTAGGACCATATTTTAAGTGCTAATTTCAGGCATGTCAGCCAATAGAGTACTTTGGCAAACATACCTGGGTTTGTAGGTCCTCCAAAACCTAGCTGACTAGCATCTACTCCACCACCCATATACAGGCCCTGTTGTCTAGCTCTGCCAAGTATACAGGCCCTGTTGTCTAGCTCTGTCAAGCTCCTGCTCCAACTGAATGAGCATCACACGACTTGATTCTAACTGCTGAACATAAGCCTGTAAATAAAAATTAAAATCACAGTTAGTAACAATAAACCTCTTTTTGCTTGTAGGCCAGCAGTTTTTAATGCATGGTGGATAGTCCTTCCTACCTTCTTCCGCAAACGGCTTTTACGAGCAGCCTCGCGATTTTGTGCAAGACGTCTTTGTACCTCTAAGCATTCACATGTATAGTCACGAAGCAAGTATTCATATTTTGCAGAAAGAACTCTCAAGGTTAATTTTTTTGTTGTCATAAGAGAAGCTTGTGGTTGAAACTATTAGATGATGAACATATTTGTATCACTTGACATAGTTTTGCACACCACACTGGGGGCAAGAAGTGTACAAAGTGCACATAGAGGTCTACAGTGAATCAAAACCCAAAGGGGTATCATCATAAAAACTTCTAAAAAAAATTTTTTTATAAGAATTTGTTAATTGCATTGAAAGTTTCAGTTTTTATGAACAAAACCAAATCTTTTGAGTTTTCCTTTTAAAATAATAATAAAAGACAATACTTGGAGTAAGAAAGGGTCCCATAAGGAATCAAAGATCTCTTCACCAAGAGGATAGGAAGTATAGTGTGTGGAGCATATTTTGTTTCAAAAGGACGAGTCGAACAAACAAATGGAAACAAGAGCTCAATAAGTCTACAACAGAAAGGAGGACCTATGTTTTCAAAATAGGTAACCAAAAAAAAAAAAACATGCATGCTATATTGTCATAACAGTAACTTGACAGGCGAAGGTGTGACGAAGGCCAAAATAGTTCCAAGTTTTTGAAAAATAAAAATAAAATCCGTTGAGGTCTAAAATCTCAGGTCAACAAAACTACAGAAAAGGATAGGAATTGACAACCAGCACTGCTTCATTCCTTAAGGTAAGATGATTTCTTTTTAAGTTCAAAATGGGCAGGTCACCCGATATTGAGACCATTCATTAAAAAAGCGTAGAGTTTTAAAAAAAAAATTAATATGGGCAGGTCACCCGATATTGAGACCATTTCTTAGAAAAGCGTGGAGTTTTCTAAGAATTTTTAAAGAGGGACCGATCACCTGATATTGAAACCGTTTCTTAGAAAAGTGTGGAGTTTTCTAAGAATTTTAAGATGGGCTAGTCACTTAATATTTAGATGGTTTCTTAGAAAAGCATGAAGTTTTCTAAGAAATCTTAAGATGGGCAGGTCACCCGATATTGAGACCATTCCTTAGAAAAGCATGGAGTTTTCTAAGAATCTTAAGATGGGCAGGTCACCCGATATTGAGACCATTCCTTAGAAAAGCATGAAGTTTTCTAAAAAAATCTTAAGATGGACAACCACCCGATATTGAGACCGTTTCTTAGAAAAGCATGGTGTTTTCTAAGAATCTTAAGATGGGCAGGTCACCCAATATTAAGACCATTCCTTAGAAAAGCGTGGAGTTTTTTAAAGAATTTTAAAAGGGACTAGTCATCTGATATTGAAATCATTTCTTAGAAAAACGTGAATTTTTCTAAGAATATTAAGAGGGGCTAGTCACCCAATATTGAGACCATTTCTTAGTGAAGCATGGAGTTTTCTAAGAATTTTATGATGAGCAGACCCCCCCCGATAGTTGGACCATTTCTAAAAATAAAAAAATGGAGTTTTTTTTTTCTAGATAGGTAGGTCACCTGATAGGGAAACCATTGTTTAGGACAAACATTGAATTTTAGGATGATCAGACAATTTATCTTTACAACACTTACTATGCGAAGCACTTAACAAGTTTTGCTTCGTAAGCATTGTAAAGAGGGGGCATCTGTTGTTACTCAATTTTGGACCCCACGTGCTAGAGATGGTGTATACCCATTTTGAACCGAGTGTAGGAGTGTATCTCATGTTTTCTAAAAAAAATTGACAAAAGCAAAAAAAAAATAATTCTGCTGCTGTTGCAATTTTTTTTTGTTCCAACTTAGGCTCTGATTTTGACTTGATTTTGTACGATATCTGACCATCCCAACTATATTTTATCACTCATGACATGTTGAAAAATTAACCTATACCTTTATTAGGTCCTAGGGATCATTGTTCTTAGGGTAGATTCTCAGTCAGATTTGGATGCTTTAGCATTGTTAGATCAAGAACCTTTTTGAGCAACTAGATTACTGCTAGATTCTGTTCTCTAAACTAATTTTATCTCACTTCGACTCCTTCATCAAAATTATAGTCCTAGAAGTGTAGATGATTTTGGGCTTTTAAATCACTTGATTTCGATATCAGAAGCTCAAGATATTCCTGTTTGAATATCTAACGTGAAGGTAGAGAATTCTGCTGCGAGAAGGTTATTGACCCGAGTCTACACTAAAAAAAATCTATTTTGGCCTAGTTTTGTGATTTTTATTCTTAGTTCATACTCTCAGTCATATCAGGATTCTTGGCATTCGTCAGTTTTTGAGTTATACCCGGAAATCCCTTTTGACCAACTAGATTACTGTATGTTTCTGTTCTATAAAAAGATTTTATCTCACTTCGACTCCTTCATCAAAGTTGTAGTCCTAGATGTGTAGATAATTTTGGGCTCTTGAATTGCTTGATCTCGATGTCAGAAGCTCAAGATATTCCTGTTTGAATATCTAACATGAAGGTAGAGAATTCTGCCGCGAGAAGGATATTGACTGGAGTCTGCACTAAAAAAATTCTATTTTTGGCCAAGTTTTTGTGATTTTTGTTCTTAGTTCATACTCTCTGTCATATCAGAATTCTCAGCATTCGTCAGTTTTTGAGTTAGACCCGGAAATCCCTTTTGACCAACTAGATTACTACCAGTTTCTATTCTATAAAACGATTTTATCTCACTTCGACTCCTTCATCAAAGTTGTAGTCCTAGATGTGTAGATAATTTTAAGCTCTTGAATTGCTTGATTTTGATGTCAGAAGCTCAAGATATGCTCGTTTGAATATCTAGTGTGAAAGTAGGGATTTCTGCCGTAAGAAGGATTTTTTCCCAAGTTTTTAGGGACACAATTGCAAGACGCTTAAAGTTTGAAGACCAATTGCAGGCCAATTTGAATCTTTTTTGGACCAAGGACCAAATAGAAAAGGTGCTAAACATTTAAAATGAACATTTACCATAAATTAAAGGTATTAAGTATTATTAGATATATTATTATAAAATATGCTTTGGTTAAGGAGTTATTGATACTTCAAGTGCAAAATGATGATATAAAACCATGATAAAAATGCATTATTATAAAACATGCTTTGGTTAAGGAGTTATTGATACTTCAAGTGCAAAATGATGATATAAAACCATGATAAAAATGCACTTTTAAGTACTAATCAGGAGCTGATCACATTTTGCTGTTATTAGAAAAGAAAAATAGGGGGAGTTGATCATGTTTTGCTCTCATTTTTATGATTGTCATTTTGAGAACAACCTCTCCCCCGTTTGATTTCTTTCCTGCACCCTCCATCTGATTTCTTTCCTTTTTTCCGCTGCAAATTCCTGTTGTTTTTCCTTTATCATCATGTCTAATTTTTGGAGCTGAAGACCATGTTTTTATTGCCTCATTTTAAAGGGAGCAGCTGACCCTATGGAAGAAAAGAAAAGAGCCACACCATCCTCTAAAACTGGAAAGAAATCAGATGTATGCATAAGATCAAAATCAGAATATTGCAGCTTCTTTTTTGCGTTTTTTTAACTGCAAATCAGTAGGGATTTGCGTCCTAGGATTAATACATTGAATCCTTCCTATATAGAGACATATTTAGACTAGACATAGGCCCTTCTAATGACCTAATAGGGGCAGAAAAAAAAACAGAGCAGAAAAGCGGCAGAGGATAGCATAAAAGAAGAGAAAACCGGAGAGTAAGGTGCAGAAAAAAACACAGCAAAGAGAGAAAAAAAAACATAAGAGAGGCAGAGTAAAAAACGCAGTAAATAGAGAGGGTTTCCTTCTTGTATTCAAATGTTATTGTGAGGAAAGAGGAGAGAAAAAAGACAAGTCGGAGAGGGAGATTTGCTACTAAACCTTGACAACAACATTCGCTTATTTTTCCATTTCATCTTCTGCAAAAAAACATTGAGACCTGCAAGTATAAGTCTTAACTTTCTCCTCCTTTTCTACCTTTAAATCTGTTGTGTTGATGTTTTAAAAACCTGTTTTGTCTTTGCTTTGCACATTCATTTTTAGACTACAATGAAAGCTTCCTTTTTGTTGTTCCTGACATTTTAAACTGCTTTTTTTCCTTCTTTTTTTGAATTTCTGGATTCTACAACATGTTTGTAAAACTCCAAAGGGTATTGGCCAATATTCCAAAAAAAATATAAAAATCTTATTTTGGGGGGAATTTATCTATTTTTCACTGTTAATGTTTAGATAAAGAAATCCTTAAAGGATGAATATCCAAAATATTATTAGGAATAATTTGTTATTATTCACTATTAATATTTGGATAAAGAAACTCGGAGTGGTAAATATCAAAAATAATTTTCTAGGAATAATAAATCCGCACACATCCTTGAAAGAAGTCTTGATTATAATCAAGGACATTTCAATTTTTTTACTCCACGGTTTACAAGCCGTGAGAGTGCAAAACACTAAGGCAAAAATAGGCATTTAAAACACCCTATATTTCCAAATTTTTTTCCCTCCTCCTTGCGATTTACGAGTCGCAAACTCTTGAAATACTAAGGGGAAAATGAGCTTTCGAAGTACATGGAATCTCCTTGGATTTCTATATTAATAAATTTAGTTTGAATCAAACCTAGGAAAACTGATGAGATTAGAAAACACCAACACCTTAGCAATTATAAAGCAAACCAAATACCAAGCAGCTTACCTTAGGTAGGGCGTACTAGGGGTGCTAACACCTTCTCTTTACATAACCAGTCCCTTGCCTTAGAATCTCTGAAAGACCAGTTAGGGTTCCTAGTGATCAAAATATTAGGTGGCGACTCCCTTTTACACAAAATAATAAAACTAAAAGACCTCGAAATCAATCGATGGTCACCACGATGCCGCGCTCCGCTCGCGAGGGTGCGACATTAGGCATCCCAAAAGTTTTCAAAATATGATTTCTTGTATTAACACCAAAGTGGATAGGAAGGATCATCAAGGCCACAACTAAAATATAAAATTAGGAGAAAAAACAGCTTTATTAGATATGCTCACCAGCAAAATATTCCATGGATTATAACAATTAACAGAATAGTTGCCCATATATTCCAATACATTGTAGACACATGCAAGTTCTAGAGGGCATAATATATAGCACACACATAGAGGACTTGTGTGTATCCTTGTAAGTTAATAAAAAAAATATGATTAATTCATGAAATAAATTGTTTATTTATTTTATTTATATTTATTTATGTATTTCGCTTGTTTATAACATTAAAAAAATATATAGTTATTTTCTTGTGCTTATTTAATTACGTCTAGATAAATTAAATTGTTGCATTAAGTCTAGATAAATTAAATTGTTGCATATAAGAAAAGGGAACATGTGACAATAGGTCCATCTGTATTGATTTTCTTCTATGGAAAGTTTTGCGAATTAAAACCACTTAACTTAGAAAATTTGAGCACAATCTTGACCATTGGAATTAACATTTTTTTTTTTGGGTCCACCGTTAAAATTGCCATCACCATTATCATTTAGGAAAATCACATATAGATTCATTTGAGCATTTAATTTTTTTTTGTTGTTGTTTTGTTCTTGTACTATGCTGAAAACTCCAATTTATTGATGTTTGGGTATCCTTGACCTTTAGTGCACATATCAGAAAATCCATGATTTGACTCTTATAATATAAACAACATCAATATAATAAGATTATGTATTTCAATTGTTATATTTTCTTATTTATTTAAAAGCTAGAATAATAATAAAACAAATGGTCAAATAATTTTTTAAAATAAAAAAATATTATTTTAATATATTTTTTATT
>NW_011499867.1:1961939-1972969 GCF_000495115.2 Populus euphratica | reverse complement strand
AAAAAATAAAAATATATTATTTTAAAATATTTTAAAATAAAAAATATTTTAAACCACAATCATTACTGAAATTTTAAATACCCCTTCTTCGACCTTCTCAAAAAACTCAAAATGCTAAGACTAAAGGAGTTTTGAAATTGTCCTAGGTTTGATAATTCTAAGAAATAGCCTTTGTTCTAATTTTTAATTTTTTTTTTTTATTAATATGGATGTTCGAATTAGCTTATATATATTTTAATTAATTTTATAAATTTTAAAATTAATAACTATATAAATTTTTAATAATATTTAAATTTATAACACTTACTAATAACTTCTAAAAAATAAATTTAACTAATCAATTAAACTATACTTATTAATATTTCTCTGCATAACTCTTGATAGCATGGATGGAAGGCAGAGTAATCCGGCATCCATAAGAGTCAGATATGATAAAATATTAATAGAAATAATTGCGTAAACAACACTAAAATAAGAAATGATGTTGACATAAGGTGTTGGCGGTGGCCATCAAAGTCAACAAAAATATGAAATTCCCAATAAAATAAGAAAAAAATAATTTGAATAAGAAATTATAATAGGCATATAATAGAAAAAAGAGATTAACCTAATTTTTTAAGAATTACATTAGTTTTTAAGTCTCTTTCTTAACTACACATAGAATTGAATTTTCAATTATATAGAGTAGAAGTCTTTTTAATCTTAGCATATATAATATTTTAAGGTAAAATAATATATTTGATATTTACAAATATAATCTTCTTGATGGTTCTTACAAATTAAATAGTATTCTTTGAAATCAAATCTCTTGACACATAATTTGTATTTTTATATATAATTATATAAGTTGATCCTAGTTTTCTTCCCCACAATTAAAAAAAAACGATACTAGTTTTCTTTTCAAAGTGTTTTGCATGTATATTATCAAATTTTATACTTGATATATTTCTCATAATCTGTATAAATAAACAATTTTAAATATTTATTGAATTAAAATGGTATAATATTATAATAAATTCATTAAGTTTTCAAGAATACAAAATAACATTTAATTTCACTAAAATAAAAACCATGAATATAAAACTAAATTGTTTTTCAATACTTAATACTTAACAATTATGACAAACAAGTCCTCAAGATACGTAGTATGATAACAAAGAGCTTGAAATTCGTATAGCAAGTTTTGAGTTCGAGTTAGGACATGTATCTCTTGTAAAAGTTTGGGATAATTAAGGTTTTATTCGTTCACCTGAGTCCACAAAATGTATTTTTTTAGAGGTGGGGTTTCCTCAAATAAAAAAAAATTACACACACACAAACATATCATAAGAACTCCAAAACAATCACAATCATTAATAATGTTGCATAATTTTGTTGTAATTATATATACTTTGAATAGGAAGAATATGCTAAATGTATGTTGTTTCAAGAAAGTTTTTTTTTTGAAAAATTAAAAAGAAAAGCAAAGTTTCATTTTTTTGTATATATTTCATGCAAAAAAATTTTAATTAAAAACTTTTTTATTTTGAAATATTTTTTTAATTAAAAGCTCGAGCCCCAATTTTTGACCTATCTGTTTTTGTGTTTTTAAAATATTTTTAAAAAAATTAATTTTTTTATTTTTTTATTTACTCTAAATTAATATATTTTTAGTATTTTTAAATTATTTTAATATATTAGTATAAAAAAAAATTTAATTTTTTTTTAAAAAATATTAACATATATTTTAATATAAAAAGTATTTAAAAAATAACTTCAATCATCTAATATAATTTCTTAAATTCTCTTTGTCAAAACCTGACACCAGGTGATGCAAAAGCAAAGACGTGTACTTCCCCGGTGCGAGCATATGCCAAGGAGTTTAGTTTGTATCAAATAGCTAAGAATTTCGTACGAACAAAACTATAAATATGTTATTATAAATATGTTATTAAATATCTTAACCAAATTATGATTTCTATAAGCAATAATGGGTGGGGAGAGAGAGAGAGAGATTGTTCCACTATTTATTTTTGAAACAAAGAACGAACCAAAAATGAATCAAATAGACAATCCACACATCATTGGCACCGTCTCCTAAGTATTATTAACACCACAAATTTTTGAGAATAACACCACAAATAGAGACAAAAAAAAAGAAAAAAAAGAAAAGGAGAGGATAGCATCTTTAGACACATCATTGTCACCATCTCCTAATTATTATTATTATTATTATTTAAGCTTATCCTTTTCTAATTATTTTTCTTTTAAATTTTGTTTTTAAAATTTATTTAAAAATATGATTGTTATTATTTTTTAAATAATTTTTCGGATTAAAATGTATACTAATAATATTTTTTTTATTTTTTAAAAATTATTTTTAATATTAATAAATTAAAATAATTTGAAAACACTAAAAATATTTTTAAAAAATACTTTTAAAATATAGAAACAAACATACGCTTAATATATCAGTTCTCCCATGACGTCTCTTCACACCAGCTCAGAGTGTCTCAAATAATATAAATTAATTGCCACCAGTGTAGCTGAATTTTTCAATTCCATACGTATAAAAAAATATAAAAAAGAAAATTAAAAAAAAATGAATATAGAACACCATTGAAGGGAAGAGAGTCTCTTTTAAGCTGTCTTATTGTCATTCGATTCTTGTTGCTAATGATGATGGGACTGGTGGTTTGAGAGAATTACTGCAACAAATTCTATTACTTCTTCTCTTTGGATTTCACTTCAGAAAATTTCCAAAAATTGCCTCTAGCCCTACTTCTTGCAGTTGCAGAGCCGGGAAAGTTTCTTTCATGGTGCTTTGATTTGAAAAAAGGTCTGTTTTTTCCTTTGCTTTCTTCTGGTTTGTTTTTGAGGGAGTCTGTTTGGTTATTGAGAAAGTTGAAAAGGGCTCGACAAAGATAAGGAAATCTAATAATTTTCAAGCTGCTCTGTTCAAGTCTAGCTTAGCTAGGAGAATTCAAGTGTTCTAAAGCTGATACTATATTACTATATACATGTGTGTGTATGTATGTATGTATCTATGTATGCTTATCGTGATGAGATTTGCGCATCATTGATTGACGTGGAAGAGGGGCTCTTTTTGATGTCCTAAAATTTTTGAGTGTTTGAATATGTTCTGCTTTCCTTAGGATTTTCTTTTTTAGCAATTGAAAGTGAGTTTCTTCTATGTTTCTGGCCTGGATGGAAGCCAAAATTGATGTATGATTGCTTTGGTCTGTGAGGAAAACAAGCTGTTCTGCTTCCAACCTTTCCTTTTTATGATTGCAGCTGTGCTGCTTCGGTCTGAAAACAAGTTGTTTGTCAATTAGTTTTGGCTTTCGAGAGCTTTAATTCTCATATGTAACTGTGAGATACTCTTTAAATAGTTTCGGTCACTATTTAATTGAGATTGTCATGATATTAACACTGAAATAATATATGTTAGACAGCGTGACCTTTTCCATAGTTAGATCATTTCATCCATAGATCTTTAGAATCTGTTGTTTTCTGTCTATTGATACAAATATGTTCATCATCCAATAGTTTCAACCACAAGCTTCTCTTATGACAACAAAAAAACTAACCTTGAGAGTTCTTTCTGAAAAATATGAATACTTGCTTCGTAACTATACATGTGAATGCTTACAGGTACAAAGACGTCTTGCACAAAATCGTGAGGCTGCTCGTAAAAGCCGTTTGCGGAAGAAGGTAGGAAGGACTATCCACCATGCATTAAAAACTGCTGGCCTACAAGCAATAAGAGGATTGTTACTAACTGTGATTTTAATTTTTATTTACAGGCTTATGTTCAGCAGTTAGAATCAAGTCGTGTGATGCTCATTCAGTTGGAGCAGGAGGTTGACAGAGCTAGACAACAGGGCCTGTATATGGGTGGTGGAGCAGATGCTAGTCAGCTAGGTTTTGGAGGACCTACAAACTCAGGTATGTTTGCCAAAGTACTCTTTTACCTTTTGTTCTGCTGCTGAACTCCCAGATGGTGGTCTATCAAGTTTGAATTAGATGTCTCTCTCACGTTGCAGTGGGCATTGTCAAATGTTTCATGCTTTAGACCTTTAAATTATTCTTAAAAGTTAATGGTTCACTTTATTTTCTATATGAGCTGTCTTTTTCTTTTTTCTTTTTCTCTCCAAGTTAGTCGTTTGCTCTCTCTTTGATTCTTGCTAGAGAATGACGAAATTATATAAGAAGATAGGAGGTTTAGTTTCTAGTAAATTCGTAAAATTATTTCAGTTGAAAAATTTTCAGTTTGCTTGAGCTCATTTGAGCACCGGAGACCATCCAAAGTAGAAGCGATTTGTTGCATTAATTAATTCATATACTTGTAACTCGATCTTCATGCACTACTACTATGTATTATGTTTAAACAATGATCAAGCACTTCAATGGCAAATAAAAAGGTGAACTGCTGTCCTCTTTATTGGCTGACATGCCTGAAATTAGCACTTAAAATATGGTCCTAATAGCTTGCTGTCGATACATGACTTCACCTGAAAAATGCCTGTATTTTCTCTGTTAATTTCTTGACATTTAACTTCTTGTGGCTTAACTTTAAACTTGTTCGTTCACATTTATCTATCAACCATATGCTGACTCTGAGGATTCTGCAGGGATTGCAACTTTTGAGATGGAGTATGGGCACTGGTTGGAGGAGCAAAACAGACATATTTGTGATATGAGGACTGCTTTAAACGCTCATATAAGTGATGTAGAGCTCCACATGCTTGTAGAGAGTGACATGAGCCTCTATTCCAAACTTTTTCGCCTGAAAGCAACTGCAACAAAAGCTGATGTTTTCTATGTGATGTCTGGCTTGTGGAAATCATCGGCAGAAAGGTTTTTCTTGTGGGTTGGAGGGTTTCGCCCTTCACAGCTTCTTGAGGTGATGAATTAGTGATTGAAAATTATTAATTTAAAGTTATATATGGGGGTGCCGTTGAACTTATGAAATACCTCATTTTGATCTCACCACCTTGCCAGGGTGGGTAAACTTGATCTAAAACTTTGACAACTTATCACTGCATTCTGGTCTGCGCTGATGCTCGGCTCGGTGTATTAAATTTCTTTCACGTCGAGCATTACGCTGGTAATTGTTAAAGTGCATGACATGTTGCCAGTCTGGTTTATTAATTACGCAGTTGGTTTTTGGTCATTGTCTGCTTTGCTGTAAATATGGTTAGGGCCCTTGTTACTCCAAAACTGTGGTTATTGTGTTGTCTTGCACATAATAGCCAGCAAGTCCTGTCTAGTCATGTAAAGTGCAAATATTTATACAGTGATAATTCATTTGGAGGGTTCTGCTATTGGTATAGAGTCATGCTAATTGCACGTGGTTGTTAAAATAGCATTTCTCACTTCCTAGACGTAAGTATCGGCACCAACATATGTTATAGATTAGCATCTTATCATTTGGTTCATACGATTAATAAGTTCTTATATCATTCAAATGGTTGTTTCATTGACTCAAGTATTCATTTTATTCTGTGTTTCTGGACCTTGTCATATTTTCTATTCTGACCCAGTTTCTTCTGAGATATATTCACAAATTTATTTTGATTACAGATTCTCGTGCCTTGCATGGATCCCTTGACAGAACAGCAACTTGTGCATGTTTATAATCTTCAACAATCATGCCAGCAAGCTGAAGATGCTTTTTCACAAGGTTTGGAAAAAGTCCAGCAAAGTGTAGCAGAGACTGTGGCAGCTGGTCAGTTGGGTGAAGCAAGTTACTCGCCTCATATGGAAACTGCAATGGAGAAGTTTGAATTACTGGCCCGCTTTGTGCAGCAGGTCTTATAATGCACCTTAACTATGCATTCTCGAATGGTTTTAGTCTAAGTTCTTTAGGCATGTGCACTCATAACACAAACACAATCCATGAAGTAATAACTTCAATTTCAGAGGAAAAGGCATTCATAACTTTCATTAAAGCATATTAGTGCCTTGTGTCATGAAATAATCTTGTTATGCGGATGTGGGTGATATCCAAGTTTTCGCTAGCATTTGGGTCAAAAGTGGTTGTGCTTGAAGCTATGCTCCCCAGCTTTCTGAATGAGATCAATCAGCTGGGCTTGTTGATATATCTAACACCAACTCTTTGTTTTAACAGGCAGACCATCTACGCCAGGAAACTTTGCAGCAGATGTCTCGGATCTTAACAACACGTCAGGCAGCTCGAGGGCTGCTTGCCTTGGGTGAATACTTCCAACGGCTTCGGGCTCTGAGTTCACTTTGGGCTACTCGCCCACGTGAGCCTGCCTAGCTTCATATTAGGACCCTATAGCTGGTCGAGATCTCAAGGAGATAATCATCACTGGAGCCATACTCAGAAAGAAAAAGGGCGTCTTAGGGTAATGATGTAATCTTATATGTAGACAATACAAGCTGCTGACATTTTTCAAGCAGCCTCCTACAACTGGAAAGTTGTAGATATAAATAGCCATTCTATCAAGAGGAAGCTTGTGGTTAAATCAATTTTCAGTGCTGCTACTGTCTTGCCATCAAATGATATATCACGTTGAGTCTGCAGGTGAAACTTTGTCATGTAAATTGTAGTCTACTTGTGTTTGTATTTTTGTTCTGCCTTGTACATAAATCGTGAGAATTGCAAATTATTTGTTGCCTCCCATCTCCCTTTCTTATACTGAAATGGTCAATGTAGGCTAGGAAAACCCTACCTGACAATGAACTCGAGGTCAATAATGAATGGCATGGATGTTTTGCTGCCGAAATTATGTAATATCATTGATGCACAATTAAGAAGATGTAACTCATAGCCATTCTATTTCCATTAGTTTCTGTTTCATTTCCAGGGAATTCTGACTGGGACAGCTTTAGTTCATTTGTCTTGTGATCCCATTATGAACATGAATAATTACTGGAAATAACCTGGTTGTCATACAACAGGATAGCGTTCCAGCAACACAAGCAAAGCCCCAACTAAGCTAAAGCTATTCATAAACCACTCAAAAGGGATGTGCAAAAGCGAGCAGCAAAGCAAAAAAGAAAGCGATGTTGTTACTATCGTATTACTAGTTCTACTAATCTTGTTGTAATCATTAAAGCATGCAACGTTTGTCAGCAATACTGAACTAACCAATCCATGTCATTCCACTAATTAAAACAAAAAATCTTTGGACGTGTTCATCAGACTGCCACTATCAATCCACCATCCCGAGCCCACACTTCAATGGCTTGATAGAATAGTTTAACATGATTGGTCTCTCCCTTTTTTTATCTAGCTAGTGATATTTCTTGTATTTTTCGTTTCTTTTCTTCTGTACTAGCAATCTTTTCCCTTTTTCTGGTTTGTAGTTTATATTTGGTACAAGGAGAAATATAAAGCCAAGAGCATTTCCAGTTTCACGTCTTTAGTTTTTCAATCTTCTTATCCATCCCTGCCACTTCTATATCACCAGTTGAGCTCAATCGATATTTTAGTCTTCAGAATCCACATTTAGAGATGGTTGCTTAGGCACATGGCCTGATTTGGAGGGTATTGCTGACTAACATGGAACTACAAAGCCAATAGTTCTGAAAAATTGGACATTTAACTGTCCTCCGAGGTCCGAGGTCCTCTTGCAATGTAAGTTTTTCTTGAGTATTAACTCTGCCTGCACCTTAAAAATGAAAGAATCTAATGCCTTGCCAGCACCGTTGAACTAAAAATTATCTGTCGCACACACCGATAACCGCAAAAGCCTTTCTTGGATTATGTTTCCTTGCATGAGTTTTCAAGTAATGTATATCTATTGGTGCACATTATGACATGTGCATCCACAGAACATGGAAATACAGTTTGATTTTTTCAGGTAATAGAATCAGAAACAAGCAAACGCATCCTATTGTTAGAAAGGTTAGATATTTGCTCGATATTATTGAAAGCAACCTATCAGAAGAGATCGATGCCAAAAAATATGAATAATTACATATTCATCTCAGCTTTTGGCAGGTAGCTCCTCACAACTTTGACATTAAATAGTCCAACGCGTCAACAAGACAATCTGCGTATGCCAAAACAAAAACCGTGACATTAGATCATTTGGTTAAAAAGAGCATGTAAACAAAATTAACAATGGTAATCATCACGCAAGCAGTTCAGAGCTTTTTTTCACAGAAACTGCAGTTTTTAAAAGCTCTCAGAATCGCTCCTGAAAGCTACCTTATTGCTTATCTAAAAACACGAGGGTTTAATTTATTTAAGCACTTGAAGAGACATGAAGAGTACCTGCATCATCTTTGGTGAAGCACATTGGTGGTTTGATAGGGAACACATTTCCATGTATTCCACCTTTGCCGACTAAGATGCCAAGCTCTGCACTCAGGAACCAGTGATGATAAATACAAAGTAGAAATCGATGAGAAATTCATTTCATAATCAAAGGCTTATCTTTTCTACGTTTATGGTGTTGGGAGGTTGTGCCTTATTACCTCTAAGTTTCTCAAACAAGACTGCAGTTTCTGCTTTGGCAGGGGTTTTTTCCTTCCTGTCAGTCACAAGTTCTATCCCTACCATTAAGCCCCTGCCCCTTACATCTCCAATGACTGAAACAACAATTAAAATTTCAGAGCAGCTTAAAATATCACAAAAAAGTTAAACAATAGTAATTCAGAAGTTACACATCAACATCTAAATTCATGTAATCATCACATCTGACGAAAAAGTTGATAAAATTTGGACTTCTGTTTGGCTGGCTTGATTTCTATTCTGCACAAGGCTACAGAGGCTCTTAAGGAAAGAAACTAGCGTGGCTCATGTCTTACAAAAACACACATGTGCACAACATTCACATGCAGCTTATTTGTGTAATAGCCCATCCAAAGACATTGTACAAGCACATGCATAAAAGAAAACTCATCTGCACACTCTTACAGGAACTAGGTTTACGGCACAAACTGCAAAAAAAAGTGCTAATGATATACTATATAAGTTCGGAGTGATTTAAGAAACTTATTTTATGTTATTTAGGGTTTTAGACATAGGAAAACAATGAGCTTTGTTGTGTCGGTTTGACAACTGAGCTTGGAAAATCCTCTAAAAATGGAAAGAGTTGGAGACAACAGAGCCCATGCATGGGGTCATAATACACGAGAGCAACTAACTGAGTTTGGCAAAGATCTTGAACAAGTGCAAGAGAGATTGACACACCCGGGCATATACGATCTTGCTCCCATTAATCTCATGGTCGAAATGATATAGAAGGAAGCACCAAAGCCATCCGTTGAAAGCATATAATTATTGATTTTATTTTATTTTCCTATTTATCAAGAGATTCATATTCATAAGGTTTGGAGACTCCAGCAGATTGGCTGGCTATGTCTGGATATATTCATTACCAAAAAAATATTTTAATCTTTTTGTTCAAATATCCTCCCTTCATATGTTCCTATTACCAAAAGATATATATATTCTTTAGCATATGAAAGGAGGCTGAAAAACGTCCATTAAACTTTAAATGGCTATATTCATTGATCACTTGTTATAATTTCTAGGATTTCTTTCATTGATCACTTGTAATCTATAATTTATATAATTAACCTCTTTGTAGTTCGATCCCGGTCTTGCCGGATTATTTATTACTTTAACATTCCTGCATTTGGGAGAAGACATCAATCTTTTAGTCGTGTCATACATTGTCCAATTTTATACTTAATATATTTCTCATAATCTGTTATAAATAAACAAGTTTAAATATTTATTGAATTAAAATGGTTTAATATATAAATAAATTAATTAAGTTTTCAAGAATACAAAATAACATTCAATTTCACTAAAATAAAAACCATGAATATAAAACTGAATTGTTGTTCAATACTTAATATTTAACAATTATGACACACAAGTCCTCAAGGGGTGTAGCATGATAGTAAAGAGTTTGAAATCTTCTCCCTTCATATGTTCCTATTACCAAAAGATATATATATTCTTTAGCATATGAAAGGAGGCTGAAAACCGTCCATTAAACTTTAAATGGCTATATTCATTGATCACTTGTTATAATTTCTAGGATTTCTTTCATTGATCACTTGTAATCTATAATTTATATAATTAACCTCCTTGTGGTTCGACCCCGATCTTGCCGGGTTATTTATTACTTTAACATTCCTGCATTTGGGAGAAGACATCAATCTTTTAGTCGTGTCATACATTGTCCAATTTTATACTTAATATATTTCTCATAATCTGTTATAAATAAACAAGTTTAAATATTTATTGAATTAAAATGGTTTAATATATAAATAAATTAATTAAGTTTTCAAGAATACAAAATAACATTCAATTTCACTAAAATAAAAACCATGAATATAAAACTGAATTGTTGTTCAATACTTAATATTTAACAATTATAACACACAAGTCCTCAAGGGGCGTAGCGTGATAGTAAAGAGTTTGAAATCTGCATAACAGGTTTTGAGTTTGTATTATGGCGTGCACTTCTTATAAGAGCTTGGGATAGTCGGGGTTTTACTCGTTCACTTAATCCCAGAAAATATATTTTCTGAAGGGTGGGGTTTTCTCAAATCAAAAAAAAAAAATTACGACACACACAAACATGTCATATGAACTCCAAAACAATCACAATCATTAATAATCTTGCATAATTTTGTTATAATTATATATACTTTGATTTGGAAGAATATGCTAAATGCATGTTGTTTTAAGTAAGTTTATTTTTTTTAGAAAATTAAAAAGAAAAGGATAGCTTCATTTTTTTTATTATAATTCATGCAAAGCTTTTTTAACTTAAAACTTTTTTATCTTGAAATATTTTTTTTTATTAAAAGCTCGAGCTCCTTTTCTTGGCCTATTTATTTTTGTATTTCAAAAGTTTTTTTAAAAAAAATTAAAATTTTTTATTTACTTTAAATTAATATGTTTTTATTGTTTTTAAATTATTTTAATCCATTAATATCAAAAATAATTTTTAAAAAATAAAAAAAAATATTAATATATATTTTAACATAAAAAATTATTTCAAAAATAACAACAACCACCCTTAAAACAATTTCCTAATCCCTCTCTATCA
>NW_011499867.1:1941629-1961759 GCF_000495115.2 Populus euphratica | reverse complement strand
ATTAATAAAATTAAAGAATATTAATAAAATTAACACTTAAAAAAATATTAATAAAATTAAAAAGATATTAATAAAATTAACATTTAAAAAATATTAATAAAATTAACACTTAAAAAACATTAATAAAATTAAAGAATATTAATAAAATTAACACTTAAAAAAATATTAATAAAATTAAAAAGATATTAATAAAATTAACATTTAAAAAATATTAATAAAATTAACACTTAAAAAACATTAATTAAATTAACACTAAAAAAAAAAATTGTATGAACAGTGCAAGTGAATTACATTGTTCATGTTAATTGCATTGTTCACTAAACAGTATAATTAGCATGTATAGTGAATGAAAAGTAACATTTATCTACTTTTTATTAATTACATTTTAATCATAAAAATTATGTAGAATCCATGTATAATAAACTAATTTTTCTTTTCACTAAATAATTACAAATTATATTTTAATTAAAACAGAGCCGTAATTGCTTAAACAAACGGCATCTTAGTGGTAAGGCCACTTTGGATTGCACTTGAGAATAACACCACAAATAAAGACAAAAAAAACAAAAAAGAAAAAGAAAAGGAGAGGGTAGCATCTTTAGACACATCATTCGCACCATCTCCTAATTATTATTATTATTATTTTTCTGTCCTACTAGACAATCCACACTCTATATTTATTGGACTTCGTTCTTAATGTATCAGTTCTCCCATGACGTCTCTTCACACAAGCTCAGAGTGTCTCAAATAATATAAATTAATTGCCACCAACTTGTGTAGCTGATCAACTAACACTGGTTTAATTTTTCTTTTCCTTAAAAAAAAATCTTTAATTAATAAAAATAATCATTTTATTTTTCACCATTTTTTCCTGTAATCTATAGGCAAATCGAATTGATTACATGTGCCTCAGAAATTAAATAAAAAAAACTAATACCAATGGAGATGTTTACAGTAAAGATAGGGTTGTTCGTACATACACGGAATATTATGAATGATATTTATTGAGATGTTAACTGTTAATAATAAAAAAATATTATTACAAATAAATTTTCTGACAGAAAAAATACATAAGAAATACTAGCAATTAAGAACAAAAATAATTAAAAATAAAATAAAATAAAAAAATATAGTTAAAACAAAAATAAAAAAAATTGAAAATAATTAAAAATAAAATAAAATAAAAAATATAGTGAAAACAAAAATAAAAAAAATTACCTTAATGTTGTTGCTAATAAAGCTAAGAAGAGAAAAAAATTATAAAGTATACTAATTACAAAAAAACTAAGAAAAAAAAAGAGAAAAAGACATACTTAAACATGGAGGAAAAGAGAAGGAGTTTAGGAGAGAAAAGAATAGAAAGAAATGGATATTAATATTTTTTACATATGAAAAAGAAGAAGAAGAAGAAAAGAGACAGATCTATTGTAAAATTAGAGATTTAGGTTATGAAAAAAAAGAAAAAGAAAAAGAAGAAAGGAGACAGGTCTATTGTAAAATTAGAGATTTAGGCTTTTTATTGGGATGTTTTATCGACAGTAATTAAATATTAATATTTTTAATCATTCTATCGGTGATTACGTCTATAATATTTAATTTAAATTTTTAATTTAATAAAAAAATTTAAAAAATAATCAAATATCATTGACAACTTTTCAATCCATCGATGATTTTGTCTATAATATTTAATATAAAATTTTAATTTAATCTAATTTAAAAAAAAATCCTCAAATACAATATTCATACATGTCTATTTTCACAATTTACAACAATATAATGAGTATTTTATCTCTTCATTCAATAAAGCATAACAGTAACTTATAAGGTGTGTATTGCTCAATATCTAAATAATATGCAACTAGAAGATGGTTCTTATAATATTTAAGTTATAGATCAGGTGAATTTATCTCAAATTAACCCGAACTTGGATCAATAAAAAAAAATTTAAAAGCTCCTTTTATGGCTGATTCTACTATTTTCTATATGTTTCTTTGGATTTTATTTTTTAATTCAGAACTTTTACTTATTTCTTTTACGTTTTTTGATTCCTAGCTGTTTTTTTTTTTTTAATAAAGGCAGCGATTCCTAATTTATTTAAAAGTTTTTTGAGTTTGCATCCAATTTGTATTATAATAATTTGTGTTTGTCCTCTAGCTATGGAAAGTAGCGTTTGGTCTATGGAACATGCATACTGTTTTTATGTCGATTTTGGACCATGTTGAAACCGTAAATAATGCACAAGAATCCTCGTATGTGAGGTTAACTTCATGTCTGATAATGAGATAAATGGTTTTTTTAAAAAAATATTTTTAAATTAAAAATATATTAAAATAATTTTTAAATTTTATCTTTGATATTAACAAAGACATTAAAATTATTAAAAACTACTATAAAATCATTAAATAAAAAATATTTTAAAAAACATACTGAACCATGTCATCAAATATAATATAAGTGTATGATTTTATTTTTTTAGCCTGTTTTGCAGTTATGATTTAAAAAAAAATTATAAATTATAACCTTTTTAAATTCAAGCTTTTACCATTATTTAAGATGAAAATAAAATTCAAACACCGAAAAATTAAATAACTTTAAAAATTGTAATAAGTTTAATTACACTACGTAACAATATTAAACGAAATCTAAAGCGTGGTTGCTAAAGAACAGGGTGAAGCAATCGATGCGGGAAAAGATCAGTACTGTTGCTTCCTTCAACTCAAAGTATTGGTGAGTTCAAGAACAAGATGATTCATTGGAGATTCAAAAGGGTTGACGCAGAAAGAGGTTAACTTTTTAGTGATTTTATTGACCGATCCCTTATTTGATTTTCTGATCATCATGACAATATTCCTTTCACTTTAAATAAAATAATTTCTCTCAACAATCAATGCTCTGTGAAGCCCTCATTGGCAAACAAAATGTATAAAGTTCTTCTTTTTTGTTGAAAATAATCAAAAACCATGACCATATGGCATAAGCCCATGCATGAGGCTCCTCCACAATACCATGTTCTTCAAGACTGGTCAATATTTGTGTTCCCATTGGCTTTAGTCACAGCTCGCAGCCAGGTCTGCCGACAACGGTTTTGGCTCCACATTCTTATAAGCTGTATTCGAAGGATTTCAATGGCCGGCATTTTAAGATCCATGCAAGCACTACGTCTCTAAAGGAAGGCCACTGTGCTTTATAACTATAATTTTAAGAATAACAAGCTAAAAAATCATAGTTTTTTATTAGCTAATGTTCTTAAGAAGGTTTTTTTTTTTAGTGATATCGATATAAAATTATAGTAATTATTCAAATATTTTTAAATAAATGATTGAGATGTATTCTTTTGTGCAAATCTTGTCGGATCCCACCATATATGATTATTATAATAATTTGTTTTTGTCATCTGGCCATTGAAAGATTATTTGAGGCATGAAAGATACAAGCAACTATGTTGAGATTCCACGCTTATGTAAGGCTTAACCAAGACGATAAGTAGGTAGTTGGCATGTTAGCTAGGGTTTCCAAAAGTTGAAAGCACAAAATAAAGCCATCCGTTGAAAGCATATAACTATGCAAGTGGATCAAGATTCCTACTTATAATTATGTATTAATATATTAATATATGCTATCCGTTGAAAGCATATAATTATTGATTTTATTTTATTTTTTTATTTATTAAGAGATTCATATTCATACGGTACTGGTTGACTATGTCTAGATATATTTACTGGCAAGAAAATATTTTAATTTTTTTAATTTAAATATCCTCCCTTGATATGTTCCTATCACCCAAAAAATATATATATTCTTTAGCATATGACAGGAGGCTGAAAACCGTCCATTAAGTTTTAAATGGCTATATTCATCGATCACTCGTTATAATTTTTAGGATTTCTTTTTCTTAAATTAATTATGTAAACGGATAACATATTAAATCACTTAAAATTTATTTAGAAGTATAGTTGTGATTTTTTTTAAATAATGTTCTATATCAAAATATATGTTAATAATTTTATTTATTTTTTAAAAATTATTAACATATATTTTGAGCACGGAGGAGAAGAGAAGGAGTTTAGGAGAGAAAAGAATAGAAAAAAATGAATATTAATATTTTTTATATATGAAAAAGAAGAAGAAAAAAAAAAGATAGATCTATTGTGAAATTAAAGATCTAGGCTTTTTATTAGGATGTTTTATCGATGGTTTTATCAACAGTAATTAAATATTAATATTTTTAATTGTTTCATCGGTGATTCCGTCCATAATATTTAATTAAACTTTTTAATTTAATAAAAAAATTTCAAAAAAAGTCAAATATCACTGACAACTTTTCAATTTATTGGTGATTTCGTCTATAATATTTAATATAAAATTTTAATTTAATCTAATTTTTTTAAAAACCCAAGCTTTAAAAAATATTTGTTTAGAAGACATGTAACAAACAACTACGCAAGTGGATCAAGATTCCTACTCAGAATTTGGATTTTTTCTATTTTTTTAATCAAGTGTATCAAGATCTATTCAACATATTTGATGTATGTATTGCACAATTATTTAATTTTTCATATTTATGCAGTATTTATTGGAGAAAATGGCCTGCAGATTTTTCTTTATTGTAGCTTTTCTCTCTTCTTGAACTCTGATCTTGGTATGATTTTTATTTTTTTAAATAATTGTGTATTTTATGATTGTGTGAGTTAGTCAATTATCTATGCATATATTCATTGATGCACAGTGATCATACCATATCCGTAGGGTCATGTACATCATCGTCAGCAATTACGAAACCTCATGATATTTTTATTATTTAATATATAAATTATGTATCCTAATTAGTTTATGTGTTGCACACCTAAATTTTTTAACCATACATGATGCCTACTTTGCATTAGTTTTTCCCGAATCAGTTTTTTTTTCAATATTTAGCCAGTAAATTTATGTGATTTAATGGAATTAATTTATCTAATATATAAAGATTTTCTGCCACTATTAATTTTTCAATACACGAGTTTTCCATTCACATGTAAATCATGTGGGTCATGCTTTAGCACACTTTTATCATTTAAAACTACTTGCAATAACAATTTTTTTATTTTATTTGAGGAAACTTTATTTTTCAGAAAATATATTTTATAGATTTAGCTGAATAAATAAAATTCTAGTTATTTTAAATTCTTACAAAATATATACATCATAACTCGAACTTGAAATCTGTTGTGCAGATCTCAAATCCTTTGTTATCATGTCACGTCCTTTAAAGACCTTGCAATATTAGCTATCCATTAGCTAGTATTTTTTTATAAAAAAATAAATAAATAGACTTTTTCAATGTTTTTTATATAAAAAATAAAAAATTATGTATACATTTAATAAAATAAATTAAAAACTATATATATATATATATATTAATAAATTGATAAATTAATAAAAAATTAAAAGTTGGAAATAAACTAAGATATTTGGTTTTACAACTCGAATCTTTGAAATAGTTTTGTTTAAAGACTTTGTTCACAAAAATTATTTTATTATTTAGTTAAATTATAATAAAAATAGATACACAAGAAATTGATTAAATAAATAAAAATCAAAAAATTATTATGTAAAGTTACACATATTAAAAATATTATCTAGAAAATATTTTTTATTTTTAATATAAATTTCCTAAGGTAAAAGTAAATAAGAATAATTTCTCAAAAAATTAAATATATACAAAATAATTAAAAGATAACTGCTATTTAAAGTGTCAATATAAATTTTCTCTTTTTAATGTTAGATTACAACAACTTTCTCTCATATAAAAAAATAAAATTTAAGACAAATTGATTTTGCCCTTAAATACATTAAATATTTTGATTAAATTTTTTTAAAGTCACTAATTTTCGTTGTATTTTAAACTTTAATTCCTGGCCATTCCATTCAACTATTATCCAACAAATTAGCCTATAATTTGGTACCAAATTAAAAAATAAAAAAGTTGGAAGATATATTATATAAAATAAAAATACCCATTCCATAAAAACAATTTATTTCATAATTCAACACAAACCTTAATTGCTATTATTTTAACCTTAATAATATCAATAAAAACATATCTAATTACACTAATTAAAATCTAAATGATCTCAATTAAAACAAATTCCTCAATTATGATAATTTTTATTAAAATTCAATGCAAACTCTATTTATTATGATTTTAACCATAACTTTATTAATAGTATCAATTAATTGAAAAATTACCTAATTGTATTAATTACAACAAAATTTATCTCAATTCAAGTAAAATTATCACATATAAAAAATAACCTAAAAATCAATTCAAACCCTAATTTATCTAATTCAAACCTAATTCATTCCATAAATAATATTAATTGTATAAAAATATACATAATTGCATCACCTAAAACTCTTAATTACATTAACATCAACATCAACATCAACATCAACAAAATACTCAATTATTAACACATAATGCAATTTTTTTCAATTCAATAACGAAACTCATAAAATTATGAGACATAATAATTATTTTATCTTGATTTTTTAGTAATTAGTAGTGATTCTATCGGTTGTCACAATGAAAAAACTGTTAGGCTGACGGTTTGCAATAAAATAAAATAATAGGAGATGAGAGAAAGATGAATTTTTTAATTCCATACGTATAAAAAAATATAAAAAAGAAAATTAAAAAAAAATGAATATAGAACACTATTGAAGGGAAGAGAGTCTCTTTTAAGCTGTCTTATTGTCATTCGATTCTTGTTGCTAATGATGATGGGACTGGTGGTTTGAGAGAATTACTGCAACAAATTCTATTACTTCTTCTCTTTGGATTTCACTTCAGAAAATTTCCAAAAATTGCCTCTAGCCCTACTTCTTGTAGTTGCAGAGACGGGAGAGTTTCTTTCATGCTGCTTTGATTTGAAAAGAGGTCTGTTTTTTCCTTTGCTTTCTTCTGGTTTGTTTTTGAGGGAGTCTGTTTGGTTATTGAGAAAGTTGAAAAAAGGTCTGTTTTTTCCAAAAATTGCCTCTAGCCCTACTTCTTGTAGTTGCAGAGACGGGAGAGTTTCTTTCATGCTGCTTTGATTTGAAAAGAGGTCTGTTTTTTCCTTTGCTTTCTTCTGGTTTGTTTTTGAGGGAGTCTGTTTGGTTATTGAGAAAGTTGAAAAGGGCTCGACAAAGATAAGGAAATCTAATAATTTTCAAGCTGCTCTGTTCAAGTCTAGCTTAGCTAGGAGAATTCAAGTGTTCTAAAGCTGATACTATATTACTATATACATATGTGTGTATGTATGTATGTATCTATGTATGCTTATCGTGATGAGATTTGCGCATCATTGATTGACGTGGAAGAGGGGCTCTTTTTGATGTCCTAAAATTTTTGAGTGTTTGAATATGTTCTGCTTTCCTTAGGATGTTCTTTTTTAGCAATTGAAAGTGAGTTTCTTCTATGTTTCTGGCCTGGATGGAAGCCAAAATTGATGTATGATTGCTTTTGTCTGTGAGGAAAACAAGCTGTTCTGCTTCCAACCTTTCCTTTTTATGATTGCAGCTGTGCTGCTTCGGCCTGAAAACAAGTTGTTTGTCAATTAGTTTTGGCTTTCGAGAGCTTTAAATAGTTGATTGTCAAGATATTAACACTGAAATAATATGATATGTTTGACAGCGTGACCTTTTCCATAGTTAGATCATTTCATCCATAGATCTTTAGAATCTGTTGTTTTCTGTCTATTGATACAAATATGTTCATCATCCAATAGTTTCAACCACAAGCTTCTCTTATGACAACAAAAAAACTAACCTTGAGAGTTCTTTCTGAAAAATATGAATACTTGCTTCGTAACCGTACATGTGAATGCTTACAGGTACAAAGACGTCTTGCACAAAATCGCGAGGCTGCTCGTAAAAGCCGTTTGCGGAAGAAGGTAGGAAGGACTATCCACCATGCATTAAAAACTGCTGGCCTACAAGCAATAAGAGGATTGTTACTAACTGTGATTTTAATTTTTATTTACAGGCTTATGTTCAGCAGTTAGAATCAAGTCGTGTGATGCTCATTCAGTTGGAGCAGGAGGTTGACAGAGCTAGACAACAGGGCCTGTATATGGGTGGTGGAGCAGATGCTAGTCAGCTAGGTTTTGGAGGACCTACAAACTCAGGTATGTTTGCCAAAGTACTCTATTACCTTTTGTTCTGCTGCCGAACTCCCAGATGGTGGTCTATCAAGTTTGAATTACATGTCTCTCACTTTGCAGTGGGCATTGTCAAATGTTTCATGCTTTAGACCTTTAAATTATTCTTAAAAGTTAATGTTTCACTTTATTTTCTATATGAGCTGTCTTTTTCTTTTTTCTTTCTCTCCAAGTTAGTCGTTTACTCTCTGTTTGATTCTTGCTAGAGAATGACAAAATTATATAAGAAGATAGGAGGTTTAGTTTCTAGTATATTCGTAAAATTATTTTAGTTGAAAAATTTTCAGTTTGCTTGAGCTCATTTGAGCACCGGAGACCATCCAAAGTAGAAGCGATTTGTTGCATTAATTAATTCATATACTTGTAACTCGATCTTCATGCACTACTACTACGTATTATGTTTAAACAATGATCAAGCACTTCAATGGCAAATAAAAAGCTGAACTGCTGTCCTCTTTATTGGCTGACATGCCTGAAATTAGCAATTAAAATATGGTCCTAATAGCTTGCTGTCGATACATGACTTCACCTGAAAAATGCCTGTATTTTCTCTGTTAATTTCTTGACATTTAACTTCTTGTGGCTTAACTTTAAACTTTTTCGTTCACATTTATCTATCAACCATATGCTGACTCTGAAGATTCTGCAGGGATTGCAACTTTTGAGATGGAGTATGGGCACTGGTTGGAGGAGCAAAACAGACATATTTGTGATATGAGGACTGCTTTAAACGCTCATATAAGTGATGTAGAGCTCCGCATGCTTGTAGAGAGTGACATGAGCCTGTATTCCGAACTTTTTCGCCTGAAAGCAACTGCAGCAAAAGCTGATGTTTCCTATGTGATGTCTGGCTTGTGGAAATCATCGGCAGAAAGGTTTTTCTTGTGGGTTGGAGGGTTTCGCCCTTCAAAGCTTCTTCAGGTGATGAATTAGTGATTTAAAATTATTAATTTAAGGTTATATATGGGGGTGCCGTTGAACTTATGAAATACCTCATTTTGATCTCACCACCTTGCCAAGGTGGGTAAACTTGATCTAAAATTTTGACAACTTATCACTGCATTCTGGTCTGCGCTGATGCTCGGCTTGGTGTCTTAAATATCTTTCACGTCGAGCATTACGCTGGTAATTGTTGAAGTGCATGACATGTTGCCAGTCTGGTTTATTAATTACGCAGTTGGTTTTTGGTCATTGTCTGCTTTGCTGTAAATATGGTTAGGGCCCTGGTTACTCCAAAACTGTGGTTATTGTGTTGTCTTGCACATAATAGCCAGCAAGTCCTGTCTAGTCATGTAAAGTGCAAATATTTATACAGTGATAATTCATTTGGAGGGTTCTGCTATTGGTATAGAGTCATGCTAATTGCACGTGGTTGTTAAAAGAGCATTTCTCACTTCCTAGACGTAAGTATGGGCACCAACATATGTTATAGATTAGCATCTTATCATTTGGTTCATATGATTAATAAGTTCTTATATCATTCAAATGGTTGTTTCATTGACTCAAGTATTCATTTTATTCTGTGTTTCTGGACCTTGTCATATTTTCTATTCCGACCCAGTTTCTTCTGAGATATATTCACAAATTTATTTTGATTACAGATTCTCAAGCCTTGGATGGAACCCTTGACAGAACAGCAACGTGAGCATGTTCAAAATCTTGGACAGTCATGCCAGCAAGCTGAAGAAGCTCTTTCACAAGGTTTGGAAAAAGTCCAGCAAAGTGTAGCAGAGGCTGTGGCAGCTGGTCAGTTCGGTGAAGCAAGTTACTCGCCTCATATGGAAACTGCAATGGAGAAGTTAGAATTTCTGGCCCGCTTTGTGCAGCAGGTCTTATAATGCACCTTCACTTTGCATTCTCGAATGGTTTTAGTCTAAGTTCTTTAGGCATGTGCACTCATAACACATACACAATCCATGAAGTAATCACTTCAATTTCAGAGGAAAAGGCATTCATAACTTTCATTAAAGCGGTTTTGACCCGAAACGGCCCGAAACTCATTTTTCATCGCGGTCGACATGGTGGGACCTGTATTGACCTGGTGGACTCGGTTTTGACGGAAAATGACGGTTTTGACACGAAACGGCCCGAAACTCATTTTTTATCCCAGTCAACATGGTTTAACCCGTATTGACCTGGTGGACTCGATTTTGATCGAAAGATGCAGTTGACTCGAGAAAATATATTTTAAACTCTTTTTTTATTTATATTTTTTATTTTTGTTATGAATAATAAAATAAAATAACATTCGAGAAAATTTTAGTGAATCCAAAATTGGGTTAAACAACTGGAGCCATACGCAGAAAGAGAAAGGGCATCTTAGGGTAATGATGTAATCTTATGTGTAGACAATTCAAGCTGCTGACATTTTTCAAGCAGCCTCCTACAACTGGAAAGTTTTAGATATAAATAGCCATTCTATCAAGAGGAAGCTTGTGGTTAAATCAATTTTCAGTGCTGCTACTGTCTTGCCATCAAATGATATATCACGTTGAGTCTGCAGGTGAAACTGTCATGTAAATTGTAGTCTACTTGTGTTTGTATTTTTGTTCTGCCTTGTACATAAATCGTGAGAATTGCAAATTATTTGTTGCCTCCCATCTCCCTTGCTTATACTGAAATGGTCACTGTAGGCTAGGAAAACCCTACCCTAGCTGACAATGAACTCGAGGTCAATAATGAATGGCATGGATGTTTTGCTGCCGAAATTATGTAATATCATTGATGCACAATTAAGAAGATGCAACTCATGGTCATTTTGTTTCCATTAGTTTCTGTTTCATTTCCAGGGAATTCTGACTGGGACAGCTTTAGTTCATTTGTCTTGTGATCCCATAATGAACATGGATAATTACTGGAAATAACCTGGTTGTCATACAACAGGATAGGGTTCCAGCAACACAAGCAAAGCCCTAACTAAGCTAAAGCTATTCAAAAACCACTCAAAAGAGATGTGCAAAAGCAAGCAGCAAAGCAAAAAAGAAAGCGATGTTGTTACTATCGTATTACTAGTTCTACTAATCTTGCTGTAATCATTAAAGCATGCAACGTTTGTCAGCAATACTGAACTAGCCAATCCATGTCATTCCACTAATTAAAACGACAAATCTTTGGACGTGTTCATCAGCCTGCCACTATCAATCCACCATCCCGAGCCCACACTTCAATGGCTTGATAGAATAGTTTAACATGATTGGTCTCTCCCTTTTTTTATCTAGCTAGTGATATTTCTTGTATTTTTCGTTTCTTTTCTTCTGTACTAGTAATTTTTTCCCTTTTTCTGGTTTGTAGTTTATGTTTCACGTCTTTAGTTTTTTAATCTTCTTATCCATCCCTGCCACTTTTATATCACCAGTTGAGCTCAATCAATATTTTAGTCTTCAGAATCCACATTTAGAGATGGTTGCTTAGGCACATGGCCTGATTTGGAGGGTATTGCTGAGTAACCTGGAACTACAAAGCCAATAGTTCTGAAAAATTGGACATTTAACTGTCCTCAGAGGTCCGAGGTCCTCTTGCAATGTAAGTTTTTCTTGAGTATTGACTTTGCCTGCACCTTAAAAACGAAAGAATCTAATGCCTTGCCAACACCGTTGACCTAAAAATTATCTGTCGCACACATCGATAACCGCTAAAGCCTTTCTTGAATTATGTTTCCTTGCATGAGTTTTCAAGTAATGTATATCCATTGGTGCACATTATGACATGTGCATCCACAGAACATGGAAATACAGTTTGATTCTTTCAGGTAATATAATCAGAATCAAGCAAACTCATCCCATTGTTAGAAGGTTAGATATTTGCTCGATATTATTGAAAGCAACCTATCAGAAGAGATCGATGCTAAAAAATGTGAATAATTACATATTCATCTCAGCTTCTGGCAGGTAGCTCCTCACAACTTTGACATTGAATAGTCCAACGCGTCAACAAGACAGTCTGCGTATGCCAAAACAAAAACCGTGACATTAGATCATTTGGTTAAAAAGAGCATGTAAACAAAATTAACAATGATAATCATCATGCAAGCAGTTCAGAGCTTTTTTTCACAGAAACTGCAGTTTTTAAAAGCTCTCAGAATCGCTCTTGAAAGCTACCTTATTGCTTATCTAAAAACACGAGGGTTTAATTTATTTAAGCACTTGAAGAGACATGAAGAGTACCTGCATCATCTTTGGTGAAGCACATTGGTGGTTTGATATGGTACACATTTCCATGTATTCCACCTTTGCCGACTAAGATGCCAAGCTCTGCACTCAGGAACCAGTGATGATAAATACAAAGTAGAAATCGATGAGAAATTCATTTCATAATCGAAGGCTTATCTTTTCTACGTTTATGGTGTTGGGAGGTTGTGCCTTATTACCTCTAAGTTTCTCAAACAAGACTGCAGTTTCTGCTTTGGCAGGGGTTTTTTCCTTCCTGTGAGTCACAAGTTCTATCCCTACCATTAAGCCCCTGCCCCTTACATCTCCAATGACTGAAACAACAATTAAAATTTCAGAGCAGCTTAAAATATCACAAAAAAGTAACAAATATTAGAGGATATTAACATTAGCAGAGAATTTAACAACTCACTTTGGGAACAAGGCCTGCAGAGAGAGAGAGATTGTTATTTCCACTCGAGAGAATTCTAAAGAGACCTTTATTGCTTAAAAATAATACTTGAGGATAAAGATTTTGTTGTTAGAGCTTTGGTTTAAAAAAAAATATTTGTGAGTTTTAAAATTAACAATCAGATAAGTCTCTAATAATTATTAATATTAGCAGTTAGATAGCTTGGACTTAAGATTATAGGAGGAATAAACATTTTAATTCCATTTTTTTACAACTAAACTACCTTTTAAATAATAAGTTGATATGTTTTTTAACTAGTGTGCTAAGGACATTTTAGCTAACTATAAGTGCAAAATGAAAAATAAAAATCATTAAGTACTTTTATTGTAACTAAAAACTTTACTAACCTTAAGAATTTTAGATAAAATTAAGGTAATTGACTCACTCTATTAATAAAAATATATGTTATGTTGTTGCTAAAATGGGTCTAAACTAGTATATGTATTTTTATGAAAAAAATAACCATTATATTTAAGATAGTGATTTGAAATCTCAATATGATAACAAGATTTCATTTTTACTTAAAAAATATTGGTGTTGAACCTGAAAGAAAGTTAATGAAAAATTTTATTTTATTAGTCTATTTTATGATATTTTATTTTTAAAAAATGTGTCAAAACTTGTCGTTACATCTACATTTTAATATCCTGTTAATTTTAGATTGGTTATCGCAAGAGTTTTAGTCAATTTAGAATATCATAAAAAACACATTAAAAACTTATATTTTTTCTTTTTAGCTTTGTCTAAAGCTATAAACTCAGATTTTTTTAATGATTTCAATATACATATTAATTTATTCAGATGATTTTTAAGGGACTAAATCTTCTTTAACAATAAAGATAAATCCTCTCCTTGTAAACATGTAAACCGAATATGGTTTGAATTGCGTTGTGCAGATGATAATTCCGGAACAAAATTTTAGGTAAGTTCCCTTGAAGGGGAGAATTTGTTGAAATTCCACTAAAATTATATAAATTCTTTAATTTAAATGAAAAACCCATACATGTTTTAAATGTATGCTTAAAATAAATCTTATGTCTGGTACGTTGATTAGAGGGCCTCCATAGAGGTAACATATTAGTGGTCCAACAGAAAAGATAAATAAATAAATAAAATGAAGTCCATGGGCAATAACAGCAGCAGCAGCACCTTATTACTTCCCTTGGCAACTTCGACTTGCTTGTTAACAGTGGATTTTGGGCTTGTGATTTCATTTCTCTAAGTTTCTGGGCTTCATGCCTTCTCTAGTTTTTGGGCCTCGATATAATTAACAAACTTTTTTTATAGTTTTATTTCAATAATGTTTCGTTAGTTTATTTCAATTATGATAAATATCATAGAAAATATTAATTGGATTTCTATCTCTAATGAGGCTCCATTGAATTTGTTTTATATTTCATAGGAGAGAAGGCCAAGATCAGCCTCTCATTATCCCCTCTGATTTTATATACGTAGTCAATAAATAGATTAGCTGTTTTAAAAATTATTAGCATGCCTAAAATCCTCCTCCTTTTAGCCTTTATATTTAATAAATCTAGCTAATCAAGGGGTCCTAAAAGGTTTCTTTAAATATAGTTCATAAATAAACAAAGTGAACCGACTTTATTTATTTATTTTATTTTATTTACATTTTAAGTAGCCTCAGGGGTCCAAGGTAAAGATATGGCAAGACCTAGCTTCGTCTTCTACAATCACCATCTGCCTCTACAATCTTTATATACAGCAAAACCTAGTCCAAACATGGCATTAAACTGCGCTTCACATGTCTGTCTGTGTGCTTGCAATGCACTTGCACATGGAGAATGCTTATCAAAGATGACCATTACCCAGCATAGATAAGCATCTAGAAGAAAATCAAACGGGTGCAAATAGTTTATAATTAAATCCACGAAAAGGTGTTTTAGGCATCCTAAAAGTTTTCAAAGTATGATTTATTGTATTAACACCAAAGTGGATAGGAAGGATCATCAAGGCCACAACTAAGATATAAAATTAGGAGAAAAAACAACTTTATTAGATATGCTCACTAGCAAATATTCCATGGATTACAACAATTAACCGAATAGTTACCCAAATATTCCAATACATTGTAGGTGATGCAAGTTCTAGAGGGCATAATATATAGCTCACGCATAGGCGAACTTGTGTATATCCTTATAAGTTAATAAAAAATTAGGTTTCATTCCTGAAATAACTTGTTTATTTATTTTTGTTTGTATTTATTTGTGTATTTTGCTTGTTTATAACATTAAAAAAATATAGATATTTTCTTGGGCTTGTAAATAAATATAAATTGTAGGAAAACACAAGTGAATTGATGAATAAAATAATTGAGTATAGATAAATTAAATTGTTGCATATAAGAAAATGGAACATGTGACAATAGGTCCATTTATATTGATTTTCTTTTATGGGAAATTTTGCGAATTAAAACTATTGAACTTGGAAAATCTTACCACAATCTTGACCGTTGGAATTAACATGTTTTTTTTTTTGGGTCCACCATTAAGATTGTCATGTCGTTAGCATATGAAAGGAGGCTGAAAATTGTCCATTAAGCTTTAAATGGTTATATTCATTCATCACTCGTGATAATTTTTTTCCTCTTAGATTAATGATGTAAACACGATAAGATATTAAATCACTTAAAATTTATTTAAAAATATAGTTATGATTATTTTTTAAATAATTTTTATATCAAAATATATGTTAATAATTTTATTGATGTTTTAAAAATTATTTTTATTATTAACATATTAAAATAATTTAAAAATATTAAAAATATATTCGCTTGTTGGATATGTATGGTAGTTTATATACATAAAATATTTAAGAAACTGTGTATCTAGCTCCAAAGGATAATTAAATTAATTATTGGCGCAGATAAGCCAAATTTTCTTCTTTTCTTTTATTTTTGGAAGTACAAAGTGATATATAAGTAGACAACAGGCAAGAAACCTGTGAATATTTTAGGAGCAACTTGTTTATAATATATTGTTAAGGTGACTCTCTGTATAAAATTATCGGATTCTATCTAAAATGATCTAACTTAAATATTTGTGAGTCGTCAGTTGGCCTGGTGCGTGAACTATCAAATACTGTATTAAAAATGATTAAATATAAATTATCTGTTTTAGATTCAACACGTATTTTAATCTCAATCCAAACTCACTTTTTAATTTAAAAAATAAATATAACGGTTTATTAAAAATTTAAAAGTTCCAAGCATCAAATATTAGAGGATATTAACATTAGCAGAGAATTTAACAACTCTGTTTGGGAACAAGGCTTGTAGAGAGAGAGAGAGAGAGAGAGAGAGAGAGATTGTTATTTGCACCTAAGAGAATTCTAAAGAGACCTTTATTGCTTAAAAAAAAAATACTTGAGGATAAAGATTTTGTTGTTAGAGCTTCGATTTAAGAAAATTGATAAGATTTTTTTTATGCATCTTGACTAATCTCTGTGGGTTTTAAAATTAATAACCAAATAAGTCTCTAGTAATTATTAATATTAACAGTTACATAGCTTGAACCTAAGATTATAGGAGGAATAAATCTTTTAATTCCAAGTTTTTACAACTAGACTACCTTTTAAATAATAAATTGATATGTTTTTTAACTGGTGTGCTAAGGACATTTTGGCTAACTATAAGTGCAAAATAAAAAACAAAAATCATTAAGTACTTTTATTGTAACTAAAAACTTTACTAACCTTAAGAATTTTAGATAAAATTTAGGTAATTGACTCAGTTTATTAATAAAAATATATGTTATGTTGTTGCTAAAATGGGTCTAAACTAGTATGTGTATTTTTATGAAAAACAATAACCATTATATTTAAGATAGTGATTTGAAACCTTAATATGATAACAAGATTTCATTTTTACTTAAAAAATATTGGTGTTGAACCTGAAAGAAAATTAATGAAAAATTTTATTTTATTAGTCTATTTTATGATATTTTATTTTTAAAAAATGTGTCAAAACTTGTAATTACATCTACATTTTAATATCCTATTAATTTTAGATTGGTTATCTCAAGAGTTTTAGTCAATTTAGAATATCATAAAAAATACATTAAAAACTTATATTGTTTTTTTAGCTTTGTCTAAAGCTATAAACTCAGATTTTTTTAATGATTTCAATATATATATATTAATATATTCACATGATTTTTAAGAGACTAAATCTTCTTTAACAATAAAGATAAATCCTCTCCTTATAAACATGGAAACCAAATATGGTTTGAATTGTGTTGTGCATATGATAATTCCATAACAAAATTTTAGGTAAGTTTCCTTGAAGGGGAGAATTTGTTGAAATTCCACTAAAAATATATAAATTCTTTAATTTAAATGAAAAACTCATACATGTTTTAAATGTATGCTTAAAATAAATCTTGTGTCTGGTATGTTAATTGGAGGGCCTCCATAGAGATAACATATTAGTGATCCAAGAGAAAAGATAAATAAATAAATAAAATGAAGTCCATGGGCAATAACAGCAGTAGCAGCACCTTATTACTGTCCCCGGCAACTTCGACTTGCTTGTTAATAATGAATTTTGGGCTTGTGATTTCATTTCTGTAAGTTTTTAGGCTTCATGCCTTCTCTAGTTTTTGGGCCTCGATATGATTAACAAACTTTGTTTATAGTTTTATTTCAATAATGTTTCATTAGTTTATTTTAATTATGATAAATATCATAGAAAATACTAATTGGATTTCTATCTCTAATGAGGCTCCATTGAATTTGTTTTATATTTCACGGGAGAGAAGGCCAAGATTAGTCTCTCATAATCCCCTATGGTTTTATATATGTAGTCAATAAATAGATTAGCTATTTTAAAAATTATTAACATGCCTAAAATCCTCCTCTTTTTAGCCTTTATATTTAATAAATCTAGCTAATCAAGTGTCCTCAAAGGTTTCTTTAAATATAGTTCATAAATAAACAAAGTGAATCGACTTTATTTATTTATTTTATTTTATTTACATTTTAAGTAGCCTTAGGGGTCCAAGGTACAGACATGGCAAGACCTAGCTTTGTCTTCTACAATCACCCTCTGCCTCTACAATCTTTAAATACAGAAAAATCTAGTCCAAACATAGCATTAAACTGCATTTCACGTGTCTATCTGTGTGCTTGCATTACACTTGCACATTGAGAATGCCTATCAAAGATAACCATTACCCAGCATAGATAAGCATCTAGAAGAAAATCAAATAGGTGCAAATAGTTTATAATTAAATCCACGGAAAGGTGTTTTAGGCATCCCAAAAGTTTTCAAAGTATGATTTATTGTATTAACACCAAAGTACATAGGAAGGATCATCAAGGCCACAACTAAGATATAAAATTAGGAGAAAAAACAATTTTATTAGATATGCTCACTAGCAAATATTCCATGAATTATAATAATTAATAAAATAGTTACCCAAATATTCCAATGCATTGTAGGTGATGCAAGTTCTAGAGGGCATAATATATAGCCCACGCATAGACGGACTTGTGTATATCCTTATAAGTTAATAAAAAATTAGGTTTAATTCCTGAAATAACTTGTTTATTTATTTTTGTTTGTATTCATTTGTGTATTTCGCTTGTTTATAACATTAAAAAAGTGTAGATATATTCTTGGGCTTGTAAATAAATATAAATTGTAGGAAAACACAAGTGAATTGATGAATAAAATAATTGAGTATAGATAAATTAAATTGTTGCATATAAGAAAATGGAACATGTGACAATAGGTCCATCTATATTTATTTTCTTTTATGGGAAATTTTGTGAATTAAAACTATTGAACTTGGAAAATCTTAGCACAATCTTGACCATTGGAATTAACATGTTTTTTGTTTCGGTCCACCATTAAGATCATCATCGTCGTTATCATTTAAGAAAATTACATATAGATTCATTTGGGCATCTAAATTTTTTTGTTGTTTCGTTCTTATACCATGCGGAAAACTCCTATTTATTGATGTTTAGGTATCATTTACCTTTACTGCACATATTAGAAAATCCATGATTTGACTGTCATAATATAAACAACATCAATATAATAAGATCATGTATTTCAATCGTTATATTTTCTTATTTATTTAAAAGCTAGAATAATAATAAAACAAATGGTCAAATAATTTTTTAAAATAAAAAAATATTATTTTAATATATTTTTTATTAAAAATACTTTAAATCACAACCGCTACTATACTCTCAGATATCTTATTTAAAAATAATTTTTAAAAAATAAAAAAATATATATTATTTTAAAATATTTTAAAATAAAAAATACTTTAAACCATAATCATTAGTGAAATTTTAAATACCCCTTTTTCGACCTTCTCAAAAAGCTCGAAATGCTAAGACTAAGGAAGCTTTGAAATTGTCCTAGGTTTGATAATTCTAAGAAATAGCCTTTGTTCTAATTTTTAATTTTTTTTATTAATATGAATGTTCGAATCAGCTTATAAGAATTACATTAGTTTTTAAGTTTCTTTCTTAACTACACATAGAATTGAATTTTCAATTATATAGAGTAGAAGTCTTTTTAATCTTAGCATATATAATATTTTAAGGTAAAATAATATATTTGATATTTACAAATATAATCTTCTTGATGGTTCTTACGAATTAAATAGTATTTTTTTAAATCAAATCTCTTGACACGTAATTTGTATTTTTATATATAATTATATGAATTGATCCTAGTTTTCTTCCCCACAATTAAAAAAAAAAGATATTGGTTTTCTTTTCAAAGTATTTTGCATGTATATTGATTAGTACTTAAAAGTGCATTTTTATCAAGGTTTTATATTATGATTTTGCACTTGAAGTATCAATAACTCTTTAACTAAAGCATATTTTATAATAACATATCTAATAATATAAGATACATTTAATTTATGGTAAATATTTATTTTAAATGCAGGCCTATTACATAAATAAAAGGTTTGATTGATGAATGTAAGAACTGAAATTGAAAGGACAAAGAGATGGTCAAACTTCAAAAAAAGATGTCGGTGTAGTCCAAACCAGAACACTGTTTGGTAATCGGATCATATCTGAAGCTTTAGATCTCAGATTTAGGTCTACTTTATATGGATGGAAAGGTAAGATATAGGCATATAAATTTTATATAGAGCCCAAGACTTAAAAATGTCATTTTCAAGTTCAAATTGTAGCAACAACAAAGAAGTTCGAATCTATCTTCCAGCTTGAGCGTTGTTCAATGTTTGGCCCATATCTGGAGTTCTAAAAATCTAAATGATATGAATGTTTTACACAAAACAGCTGAGACAATTGCCTACAACTTTTATGTTTTCAAGTGGTT
>NW_011499867.1:1940648-1941490 GCF_000495115.2 Populus euphratica | reverse complement strand
CATGCATTTAGGCATCTTGGTTTCCAAATCAAGATCATACTCTTGTTTTTTTGTCTTTGTATTTTTTATAATGTTTAAGCTTTACTTTCATTAATATTAAGTTTATGCCTTTTATTTCATTTCATTTACTTAATATTATTTTATTTATTTATTTATTTATTTTTCTTTCTTTATTTTATTATTTTATTTATTTATTTTTCTTTCTTTCATTATTTTATACTTAATATATTTCTCATAATATGTTATAAATAAACAAGTTTGAATATTTATTGAATTAAAATGGTTTAATATATAAATAAATTAATTAAGTTTTCAAGAATACAAAATAACATTCAATTTCACTAAAATAAAAACCATGAATATAAAACTGAATTGTTATTCAATACTTAATACTTAACAATTATGACACATAAGTCCTCAAGGGGCATAGCGTGATAGTAAAGAGTTTGAGATCTGCATAGCAGGTTTTGAGTTTGCATTAGGACGTGTACTTCTTGTAAGAGCTTGGGATAGTTAGGGTTTTACTTGTTCATCTAAACCCACAAAATATATTTTCTGGAGAGTGGGGTTTTCTCAAATCAAAAAAAAATTACGACACACACAAACATGTCATATGAACTCCAAAACAATCATAATCATCAATAATCTTACATAATTTTGTTATAATTATATATACTTGGATTTGGAAGAATATGCTAAATGTATGTTGTTTTAAGTAAGTTTATTTTTTTTTGGAAAATTAAAAAGAAAAGGAGAGCTTCATTTATATATATATATTTCATGCAAAAAAATTTTAATTAATTTTTTTATTTTAAATTCTTTTTTAATTAAAAGCTTGAGCC
>NW_011499867.1:1938081-1940538 GCF_000495115.2 Populus euphratica | reverse complement strand
GAGAGAGAGAGAGAGAGAGAGAGAGAGAGAGAGAGAGAGAGAGAGAGAGAGAGAGAGAGAGAGAGAGAGAGAGAGAGAGAGAGAGAGAGAGAGAGAGAGAGATTGTTCCATTATTTATTTTTGAAACAAAGAACGAACCAAAAATGCATGATAGCCATTCTTAGTGGCAAGGGCACTTTGGATTGCACTTGAGAATAACACCACAAATAGAGACAAAAAAAAAAAAAAAAAAAAAAAAGGGGGTAGCCAAGGAAAATCACTACGGAATCATCCATCCATACAGTACGCGCCACCACAACGGTAGTTGCAGCTTTAGACACATCATTGGCACCATCTCCTAATTATTATTATTATTATTATTCAAGCTTATCCTTTCCTGATTTATTTTTTTTCCCATTATTTTTCTGTCCTACTAGACAATCCACACTATATATTTATTGGACTTCGTTCTTAATGTATCAGTTCTTAATGTATCAGTTCTCCCATTACGTCTCTTCACACAAGCTCAGACTGTCTCAAATAATATAAATTAATTGCCACCAACTTGTGTAGTTGATCAACTAACACTGGTTTAATTTTTCTTTTCCTTGAAAAAAAAAATCTTTAATTAATAAAGATAATCATTTTATTTTTCACCATTTCCTGTAATCTAGAGGCAAATTGAATTGATTACATGTGCCCCAGAAATTAGATGAAAAAAACTAATACGAATAGATGTTTACAATGAAGATATTGTTGGTCATATCTATGAAACATTGTGAACGACACTGTATATTATTTTAATAATTCATTTTGAATTTACAAATGACATATCGCTCATCCTTTTAAAATATAAAAAATATAAAAATAAATTTAGATGCATGAGCTTAGGCTTTTAGCCCCGCTCACATGTACAAACCTATGACCTAATGCATTTAAACTATTTTTTAACTTTGTTATTTTTTATTATATTTGTTAGATATAAATTTAAAATAAAAAAATTATATTTTCTTATTGGATCAAGTGTAGGATTGACAAATAAAGCTATAACACCGATATTTTTTTTTATTTATTGATAGCTTGTTATTCATATGTCTTTTTGTAAAATAATTTTTAAATTTGTGTTTCGATTGATATCATTTATCTATGATTTTTTTTATTTCCTTGGATATGGATTTTTTTTTGTATAGATAAACTTACTTTTTTAAATAACAATATTTTTTTAGATAATATTTGTGATATATACAATTTTGCATGATTGTTTTATTTTTTTATTCAATCAATTCAATATGTGTCTATTGCTATTACAGTTTAATTAAATAAATAAAATTTAGTAAACACAACAAAATAAATATCTCTTATTATAAGATTAAATATTTGATCTACACTTATTTTTTAATTTTTTCAATTATTATTAATAATTTATTTATTTATTTATTAACATATATGGATCTAAATTTATTTGATTACATGTATGTGTATAATTTTTTTTTCACTTATACTTATAATTTTTTTTAACTATAAAATACATCAACAAATTCTACACAATCATTTTGCGGCACGAGTCAAATCTAGTATATTAATATATTTAAAATGAGTTTGTTAATAATACAATATTATAAATATGTTATTGTGTCCATGAGGGGTTTTATTTATTTATTTAATCCATGCCAACTACTTAATTATCCATCCCTATTAGAGCAGGTTAATTACTGCCTGGTAGGTTAAAGTATCACTACGGTATTAACCCTCCAAAAAAAGAAAAAAAAAGGCGTGCTAGTGACAGCATAACTCACTCCACGGGAACTACAGCTAATTAGCGATTAGTGAATAATCAATAATTAGTAACTTGAAACCTTGATCCAATTAAAAGAGCATAAAGTTAATTACTTAATTTGTGGGAAAAAGAGATCATACCACGAGGGTTGACATTGTGGAAAATTTGAGGCATAGATCCTTTATCGTAGTAGATATGGATAAAAGATGAGGTGATTGTATGAACCTTCTAATTCTAAAGTTAGTGGATGTGACGCCTCGGGACACCTTGCATGGTATGGATCATACTATAAATTAATGCTCGACCCATTTCGTGAAATTACTACATGGTAGCAGTCCATGCAAATAATATATTCATTAAAGGACACTCTTAGTATAAAGCTTTCATCCATGCTATAATCAAACAGACACTACCTCAGTCTTTATATTTATTGGTATTGATAGAATTTTTTATTAGTATTTATATTATTATTATATTAGTAATTAATTTACTAATAAAATTATTAACAAAAATATTTCATCAGTGAATTTTTTATTTAGTAATTTTTTATTTGCTGGTAAGTTCATTGATAATAATAAAATATTATTACCGATAGATTTTCTGACTGAAAAAATACATAAAAAAATATCAGTTTCATTCCATTGGTATTTTTCTCAATAAAATATTATATGTAATTTCATCGGTAATTATTTAAAAAACTT
>NW_011499867.1:1934033-1937991 GCF_000495115.2 Populus euphratica | reverse complement strand
AAATAAATTCAACTAAAAATATTCATATGAAAAAAGTAAAGTTGCGATTGCTCAAAATTTAAAAATTCTATAAATAAATCAACTAAAAATTATTCTCATACGAAAAAAAATTCTACAACAACATTCATATAATTATTAAGAACAAAAATAATTAAAAATAAAATAACAAATATAGTGAAAACAAAACATGGAAAAAAGGAAAAAAAAATTACCTTAATTTTGTTGCTAGTAAAGCTAAGAAGAGAAAAAAAAGTTGTAAAGTATACTAATTAAAAAAAAACTAAGAAGAAAAAAAAGAGAGAAGAAGACATACTTAAGCATGGAGGAGAAGAGAAGTAATTTAGGAGAGAAAAAACAAAAATAATAAATATTAATGTTTTTTACATATAAAGAATAAGAAGAAAGGAGACAGATATATTGTGAAATTAGAGATTGAAGACTTTTTATTGGGATGTTTTATCAATGGTTTTACTGACGATAATTAAATATTAATATTTTTATTCATTCCATCGGTAATTCAGTCTATAATATTTAATTTAAATTTTTAATTTAATCAAAAAAATTTAAAAACTGTCAAATATCACTGACGACTTTTCAATCCATCGGTGATTTCGTCTATAATATTTAATATAAAATTTTAATTTAATCTAAATTTTTCAGAAAAACATCAAATAACACCGATGACTTTTTAATCTGTTGGTGATTGTATCTGTAAAGAATAATAAATAACAATACAATTGAAAATAAACAGTTTCAAAGCTCTTTGAAAAATGCAGATGGAATTTTCCATTAGTGATTCCTTTTATAATTGATATGATAAACAATGTTAACAGTTTACCAATAATTTTACAGACAAAATTTATTCTGTTGATAAAAATAACACGTCAACACTGGTTTAATTTTTCTTTTCCTTAAAAAAAATCTTTAATTAATAAAGATAATCATTTTATTTTTCACCATTTTTTCCTGTAATCTAGAGTCAAATCAAATTGATTACATGTGCCTCAGAAACTAGATATAAAAAAAAAAACTACTACGAATGGAGATGTTTACAGTAAAGATAGTGTTGTTCATACACACACACACGAAACATTATGAATGATATTTACCAAAATATTAACTGTTAATAATAAAAAAAAAATATTATTACTGATAGATTTTCTGACTGAAAAAATACATAAGAAATACCAGCTTCATTCTGTTGGTATTTTCCTTGGCAAAATATTATATGTAATTTCATCGGTAATTATTTAAAAATATTTTTAAAAAAACTTATTTTAAAAAACTATAAAATAATTAAATTAAGATAAATCAACACTCTATAATACTCAAAACGCTTAGAGAGAAAAAGAATAAAATCAACTCAAATAAATTTGTAACAGATAAATAACACAAAAATATAAATTCAACTAAAAAATTCATATGAAAAAAGTGAAGTTGTTTTTGCTAAAAATTTAAAAATTTTATAAATAAATCAACTAAAAATTATTCTCATATGAAAAAAAAAAATTCTACAACAACATTCATACAATTATTAAGAAAAAAATAATTAAAAATAAAATAAAATAACAAATATAGTGAAAACAAAACATGAAAAAAGGAAAAAAAATTACCTTAATTTTGTTGCTAGTAAAGCTAAGAAGAGAAAAAAAATTGTAAAGTATACTAATTAAAAAAAACTAAGAAGAAAAAAAAGAGAGAAAAAGACATACTTGAGCATGTAAGAGAAGAGAAGTAATTTAGGAGAGAAAAAATATAAAAAAAATAAATATTAATGTTTTTTACATGTAAAGAATAAGAAGAAAGGAGACAGATATATTATGAAATTAGAGATTGAAGACTTTTTATTGGGATGTTATATCAATGGTTCTATTGACGATAATTAAATATTAATATTTTTATTCATTCCATCGGTAATTCAGTCCATAATATTTAATTTAAATTTTTAATTTAATCAAAAAATTTTAAAAACTATCAAATATCACTGATGACTTTTCAATCCATTGGTGATTTTGTCTGTAATATTTAATATAAAATTTTAATTTAATCTAATTTTTTCAGAAAAATGTCAAATAACACCGATGACTTTTTAATCTGTTGGTGATTTTATCTGTAAAGAATAATAATTAACAATACAATTGAAAAATAAACAGTTTCAAAACTCTTTGAAAAATACCGATGAAATTTTCTATTAGTGATTCCTTTTATAATTGATATGATAAACAATATTAATAGTTTACTAACGATTTTACAGACAAAATTTATTCTGTTGATAAAAATAACACGTCATTATTTTTCTTGTTTTATTTTATCAACAGAATTTATTCTGCCGATAATTGACAAGTGAACAGCATTAATAGTGATTTCCTTTATAATTGTAATTTCCTCAGTATATATCAAAAATATATATATACATCGATAAAATCCGTTACAAATTCACCTACTAAAATATTTTCTCATTGCAACATTTAATATATAATAATAATGTTGAGATCCGTTACAATAACCAAATTATGATTTCTATAAGCAATAATTATTGTTGCATTCAAGACCCACGCATTCTCTCAACAATAAAATTATTGTGCCATCCCCCTCACATATTTTGTTTAGTCTAATTATCCATGTTCATCTAAAAATTTCTTTGATTTGAGATGTGTAGTAAAAAAAATTTCATTTGCAATCAAGTGATTTAAGACCTTTGTTAAAAAAGTATCCCAGTTCAAATACCTATACTATTATATAAGATATCAATATATAATTTATATTTTTTAAAATTTAAAATTTATATATGTTTACACTATTTTATACTTAATTTTTTTATTAATTAAAATAAAATAATAAAATTCGAGCTTCTAATTCTTTAATCAGTATTATTATTGTTGTTATTATTATTATTATGATAAAATTTAAATTATTAAATATTTTCAAAAGGCATGATATCATTCTCTAGTACTAAGAGTATGTAAAGTTGAATTTGAGGGTTTGCTTGCTAACTCGACTTTACGACAAGGAATCAAAAAGAAATGTACTTGATGAATCAAATAAGACCATGCACATGTTGTCTCTATAATGCGTACCTGTAGGATGCATTTTGCCTGTCGAAAGAGCGAGGCTAGCTTTGTTGTGTCGGTTTGACAACTGAGCTTGGAAAATCCTCTAATAATGGAAAGAGTTGGAGACAACAGAACCCATGCATGGGGCCATAATACACGAGAGCAGCTAACTGAGTTTGGCAAAGATCTTGAACAAGTGCAAGAGAGCTTGACACACCCGGGCACATACGATCTTGCTCCCATTAATCTCATCATCGAAATGATATAGAAGGAAGCATCAAAGCTATCTGTTGAAAGCATATAATTATTTATTTTATTTTATTTTTCTATTTATCTAGAGATTCATATTCATATCGTCTTGAGACTATCTAGCTATATCTGGATATATTTACTAGCAAGAAAATATTTTAATCTTTTTGTTCAAATATCCTCCCTTGATATGTTCCTATCATCCAAAAGATATATATATTCTTTAGCATATAAAAGGAGGTTGAAAACTTTCCATTAAGCTTTAAATGATTATATTTATCGATCACTCATTATAATTTTTAGGATTTTTTTCTCTTCGATTAATGATATAAACACGATAAGATATTAAATCATTTAAAATATGTTTAGAATGTGGTTGTGATTGTTTTTTAAATAATATTTTATATCAAAATACATGTTAATGATTTTTTTATTTTTTAAAAATTATTTTTAATATTACCATATTAAAATGATTTAAAAATATTAAAAATATATTAATTTAAAATTAATTTACTCACTTAATGGATATGTATGGAAGTTTATATACATAAAATATTTAAGAAATTGTATATCTAGCTCTAAAGGATAATTAAATTAATTAATGGCACAAACAAGCCAAATTTTTTTTTTGAAGTACAAAGTGATATATAAGTGAA
>NW_011499867.1:1923544-1933931 GCF_000495115.2 Populus euphratica | reverse complement strand
TTTTCCTTATAGTTGACTCAGACATCCAAATCCAATCAATTCTCTAATATATTTGAATAATATTTGTTATTTAAAATTATATTTTTTATGTTTTCGGATTTTTTTAATGTTTTGAAATTAAAAATGAATTTTAAAAATTAAAATATATTATTTTGATATATTTATAAATAAAATTATTTTAAAAAATAATATTTAATTCATGTTCAAACACCTTTCATCGGATCAAAATTTCAGCTTATGACCAAGTCCACATCTCTAATTTTCTATATAAGTTCATGGTATAGGATTTTACAAATATGCTCTTGTCCTTGCAGGGCATGAAGAGCCATAAGCTGCTTATGGTTAGGTAGGATCACCGAGCTTTAAAAAATATTTGTTTAGAAGACATGTAACAAACAACTACGCAAGTGGATCAAGATTCCTACTCAGAGTTTGGATTTTTTCTATTTTTTTAATCATTTGGGTAAACTTTATTTTTTTTATTCTTTTTGCCCCTATCAATCGCCAATATTCCACTGCCACACGACTTTTCAATATCTTTTACCCTTCTAGCTTCCAAAAGGTTCCAATTTGAACACCCTAACCATTAAATAGTATAGCTTTGTAAATCCAGTTTTTTTTTTTTAATTTCATAAGTCTTTTATATATTAAAATATGTACGGGGTTTTGAGAGGAAAAAACAGAGAACAGTAATTAAAAACAAATGAAAGTAAGCTAATAATTAGCTTCTCGTTGATTACTTAGCAATAAAGGATAAAATTAAGACTTTTTAAAAATCGCAAGGGTAATACTAGAAAATCAAAAGTATAAAAGTAGAAGTGGCCATTAACTAGTTTACGTGGGTGACGGGGAGAGAGGCGCGTGATGCGTAAAAGAAGGGGTCTATTCTTTGTCCACATGTCAATTATTTTTGAATGGAGGTCACGTGACACATTTTTAACCTGCAATGGACGGCAAAGGAGGATAAGAGTTTGGACTTGATTGTTTTAAGAAAACTTCTTTGAAATTAGTTTCAAGCTTTCTTTCTAAATGTTTGGTAAATTCTTGGAAATTAGTTTCCAACAAAGACAAAATAAATAAATCTTTCCTTGGAAAGTGTTTTTCTCTTTTTAATTCAAAAAAATATTTTTTTCTTTAAAACATAATATATATATCTTATAAATCTCTCTCTTTCCACTATCCCATACAAATAAACTGTTAATTAATATCATTAATTAATTTTATTTTTTTATTAATTAAAAATTATTTTGAGGTTTCGAAAAGAAAAATTACTTAAAAAATATTTAACAACATTATATGCTCATGATATTATATTTAAATATATATATATATATATTATAAAATAAGCTATAAATAAATATGTGATATAATAAATTATTTTTTTCCACTATTATACATTTTATATCTTATTATTTTATTGTAAGCAGACAAATAATTATATATATATATATAGACAAACTTGAAAAAAAAATATTTATAAGTTATTTTTTAATTTATTTTTCATGGTATAAACAAATATTGTAAATTGTTTTTTAAACTCATTTTATATAACATTACTAAATATCAAGAAATATATAAATTTTTAAGAATTTACTTTTCAAAAAAAATTATTTTAAAAAACACTACTTTCTAGTAAACAAATGAGTTCTTCTTATTTATTTTTTAAAAAGTCAAATTAAGTATATGTTCAATAACATAGTGTATAATGTTTTGTTGAAATATTTTTTAATTAAAATAATATTTTTTTATTTTTAATATCATTAAATCTAAGCTATCTAAAAATATTTAAAAAATCATTAATTTGATTTTTTTCGAGATAAATTGTTTCTTAAGAAATAGGTTGAACCAATTATCAAACGCATAATTATCTATTAATTTCTTACTTATAGTTCTTAATCTAAGTGATTAGTTCTTAATCCTCATATTTAATGAAGTTATTTTTCATCTCTCTCCATGCTTTGTTTTTTTTTTTTTTTTTTGAATTCCCTTAAAGATCTATTCAACATATTTGATGAATGTATTGCACACTTATTTAATTTTTTATATTTATGCAGTATTTATTGGAGAAAATGGCCTGCAGATTTTTCTTTATTGTAGCTTTTCTCTCTTCTTGAACTCTGATCTTGGTATGATTTTTATTTTTTTAAATAATTGTGTATTTTATGATTGTGTGAGTTAGTCAATTATCTTTACATATATTCATTCATGCACAATGATCATATCACAGTTGTAGGGTCATGTATATCATCATCAGTAATGACGAAATCATATCACAGTCGTAGGGTCATGTATATCATCATCAGTAATGATGAAACCTCATGATATTTTTATTAATTAATATCTAAATTATGTATCCTAATTAGTTTATGTGTTGTACACCTAAATGTTTTAACCATGCATGATGCCTACTTTGCATTAGTTTTTCCTGAATCAGTTCTTCTTTTTATTCAATATTTAGCTATTAAATTTATGTGATTTAATGGAATTAATTTATCTAATATATGAAAAAATTTTGTCAATATTAATTTTTCAATACATGACTTTTCCATTCACATGAAGATTATGTGGGTTATATTTTAGCTCACTTTTATCATTTAAAACTACTTGCAACACTAGTTTTTTTTTTATTTTAGATTTTTTTTTCAGAAAGTGTATTTTATAGATTTAAATAAGCCAATAAAATTTTAGTTATTTCAAGTTCTTATAAGAGATGTACGTCCTAACTCCAACTTGAGACCTGTCATGCAGATCCCAAACCCTTTGTTATCGTGTCCCGTCCTTTGAAGACCTTGCAATATTAGCTATTTATTAGTTAGTATTTTTCATAAAAAATAAATATATAGACTTTTTCAATGTTTTTATATAAAAAATAAAAACATTATGTATATATTTAATAAAATAAATTAAAAACTATATATATATATATTAATAAATTAAATAATTAATAAAAAAATTAAGAGTTGGAAATAAACCAAGAAACTTCGGATCTTTGAGATAGTTTTGTTTAAAGACTTTGTTCACAAAAATTATTTTATTGTTTAGTTAAATCATAATAAAAATAGATACACAAGAAATTGATTAAATAAATAAAAATCAAAAAATTATTAAAATTACACATATTAAAAATATTATCCAGAAAATATTTTTTATTTTTAATATAAATTTTCTAAGATAAAAGTAAATAAGAATAATCTCTCAAAAAATTAAATATATACAAAATAATTAAAAGATAACTGTTATTTAAAGTGTCAATAATGTTAGATTACAACAACTTTCTCTCATATTAAAAAAAATTAAGACTAAAATTGATTCTGCCCTTAAATACATTAAATATTTCGTTTAAATTTTTTTACAGTGACTAATTTTCGTTGTATTTTAAACTTTAATTCCTGGTCTTTCCATTCAATTATTATTCAACAAATTAGCCTATAATTTGGTACAATTAAAGTCAAATTTAAAAAAAAAAAACCAAAAAAAACATTGTACCATGGAAGGGGATACAAGATGTATTTTGCACGGTATATTTATAATTAATAATTAATAATATCATCTAATCCAATTGTAGCCGCTGTGATGCCACTCCAGGAAAACAAATCCTACTCGCAGAAAACACAGCGCGTGTTACCACGTTGTAACCAAACAGATACTCTCGGCCGATCCCCATTCCCGCAATAACAATCCAACTCCGGTCCCCTGGCTCACGCTCTTCACATGCCCGTGTAAACCAATCAAAACTTAAATCTCAAAATTTGAAGTTCCATTGCAATATAACCTGTCTTATTATAAGATAAAAAGAACCTGTTCGATTTGCTTGAAATACTCACCGGAAAATGACGTTAGACACAAACGCAGCGGAGGTGTGCAGGGGTGTACAGAATACGTATAGCTTGTTTTTAAAAGTAATTTTTAATATTAATATATTTAAATTAAAAAAAAATTAAAAAAATATTTAAAATTAAAAAAATGAATTTAAAATTAAAAAAATCAAATTTAACTGAAAAACAGATGCACCGAACAAGATACCTCCGAGGGGGAGCATTGACAGATCCTCTGGTGCGCACATTAGCGTTGGTGGAAACGCCTGTGTAAACTTTGACTCCCTGTAGCCATGATGAGCCAATAAAACAAAGACATAATAAAATAATATCAAGAACTCAATAATTAACAACATTGTATTTTTTTAATTTATGTTGTCTGCAGTCTAGATTGATTATTTTTAATAATAAAATCTCTTTCTAGAATTAGCCGTTTCTAGAATTAATTGTGCTGCGTGTAAGCAGACCAAAAATCCACATTAATCTAAAAAAAAAAATCCCTCTCTTTTACTTCTTCCTCTGGAATGTACCCTTGAAAATACATTTCTCCTACCTCACCCTTTTAATGTAATATAAATAGAAATAAAAGTATGACTCCCTGTAGCCATGATGAGCCAATAAAACAAAGACATAATAAAATAATATCAAGAACTCAATAATTAACAACATTGTATTTTTTTAATTTATGTTGTCTGCGGTCTAGATTGATCATTCCTAATAATAAAATCCCTCTCTTTTACTTCTCCCTCTGGAATGTACCCTTGAAAATGCATTTCTCCTACCTCACCCTTTTGATGTAATATAAATAGAAATAAAAGTACTATTTAAAATTAATTTTTTTAGTTTTGTAATTTAAATTTAAATAAATTCATGGACCGTCCTTTATTAATTGAGACCAAATACACATCTTCTTCGTGGTTATCACATCACCCAAAAAAAAAAATTATTTCCTTTTGTTTCTTTCCTTAGTTTGATAGAATTTGTAACATGGACGGACGATGTTTAACTTCACTAAAAAAAATTAGGTATTTAACATAATTTTTTCTTAGATAAAAAGTTGTGAGTCATTTACTACTCTAACACAATTTAGTAAAATTTTGAGAATTTAGCATAAAATAAAAAAATTATTACAAAAATAACACACTTTTCGTTACCACTAATAAAAATTATGGTATTATTAATAAATAATTAATAAAAATAGTAGTTATATTAAATAACAATTAAAGACAATAATTGTTTATTAATACATAAACACCAATGTGAATATCGATTAATTATAACAAAACACAATTTTATCTTAAATCTATGTAAATACCATCAACATTAAAGAGCATGGATACATTGTAATTTAACAAATATTTAATTTAAATAATAAAATTGATATTCAAATAAGTATGTAATATATTATTGCTTAACATTATTCATTAAATTATTTTTAGTTTTAAAAGTTTGTCCAACTACAAAATCAACATTACTAGCTAAATTTCTATGATAAATAAACCAATTATTATAAATCATACCATCAACTTCAATATCATGATCAAATTTTAGAACATGAGACCTTATCATTTCACCTTTAACATCATTTAATGTTTTAATCAAATTTATAGTAACATCATCATCATTATCAATTTGTAGGGGTCATATTTATATTGATAACAATTTTTAGTTTTAATTATATTTTTATCACAAATTCTCATAAACCTATTTTTTAATATCCAAAACATGCTAGTACTGGTTAAATGTGATGATTATCTAACTGGTTGAGCGGATAAATATAGATATAGATATAATAATATCTTCATGCTTTATATTATATTTTTAAAATCCACATCACATGCAATCAATACAAAAAAATACTGATGTTTTTTAACAAGATACTTACAAATGATAACTATTTCTACATCATTATAATTTAATCCAAATTTTTCGTATATAATTTATGTGATATTTTTAAATAACATACCTCTTACATCATTATAATTTAATCCAAATTTTTCATATATAACTTATGTGATATTTTTAAATAACATTCAAGAACATAACACTTCCATTAAGTTATATTATTTCCTAACAGAAACAATACTACCATTATAATGACATAACATAAAGAAGTTGGAAGATATATTCTATAAAATAAGAATACTCATTCCATCAAAACAATTTATTTCATAATTCAATGCAAATCTTAATTGTTATTATTTTAACCTTAATAATATCAATAAAAACATATCTAATTACACTAATTAAAACCTAAATGATTTCAATTGCAACAAATTCCTCAATTATGATAATTTTTATAAAAATTCAATGCAAACTCTATTTATTATGATTTTAACCATAACTTTATTAATAATATCAATTAATTGAAAAATTACCTAATTGCATCAATTACAACAAAATTTATCTCAATTCAAATAAAATTATCACATATGAAAAATAACCCCAAAAATCTACATTAAATATTTTGATTAAATTTTTTTAAAGTCACTAATTTTCGTTGTATTTTAAACTTTAATTCCTGGCCATTCCATTCAACTATTATCCAACAAATTAGCCTATAATTTGGTACAATTAAAGTCAAATTAAGAAATAAAAAAGTTGGAAGATATATTATATAAAATAAAAATACCCATTCCATAAAAACAATTTATTTCATAATTCAACACAAACCTTAATTGCTATTATTTTAACCTTAATAATATCAATAAAAACATATCTAATTACACTAATTAAAATCTAAATGATCTCAATTAAAACAAATTCCTCAATTATGATAATTTTTATTAAAATTCAATCCAAACTCTATTTATTATGATTTTAACCATAACTTTATTAATAGTATCAATTAATTGAAAAATTACCTAATTGTATTAATTACAACAAAATTTATCTCAATTCAAGTAAAATTATCACATATAAAAAATAACCTAAAAATCAATTCAAACCCTAATTTATCTAATTCAAACCTAATTCATTCCATAAATAATATTAATTGTATAAAAATATACATAATTGCATCACCTAAAACTCTTAATTACATTTTTTTATTTTTGACTATTCATTTGGCTTCTCCATTGGAGATGCTCAATAGAAGATGAGAGAAAGATTTTTTTTAGTAATTGCAGGTTGTTTTTATGGTGGTTTATTTGGTTTTTTAGTTTTTTCAAGGAGTGGGGACAATAGAGAACAAATGGGTGCTTAAATACCCATCGTAAATGCGATTCATAATCATTATTATATTATTTGATTGATATTCTAATCATGGTTTTGTTTAAATTTAGAATAATAATTATGTCAAACTATGCTATTTCCCATAGTTTTTTTATACAATATCATTTCCCTGAAATTTTACACTAACTGCGACGTTTTTCATAAAAATTCAAAAGCTGTAGAGTATATCTTCTTTAAAATTTAAATACAATATATTTAATTCCATGCGTATAAAAAAATATAAAAAAGAAAATTAAAAAAAAAATGAATATAGAACACTATTGAAGGGAAGAGAGTCTCTTTTAAGCTGTCTTATTGTCATTCGATTCTTGTTGCTAATGATGATGGGACTGGTGGTTTGAGAGAATTACTGCAACAAATTCTATTACTTCTTCTCTTTGGATTTCACTTCAGAAAATTTCCAAAAATTGCCTCTAGCCCTACTTCTTGCAGTTGCAGAGACGGGAAAGTTTCTTTCATGGTGCTTTGATTTGAAAAAAGGTCTGTTTTTTCCTTTGCTTTCTTCTGGTTTGTTTTTGAGGGAGTCTGTTTGGTTATTGAGAAAGTTGAAAAAAGGTCTGTTTAGATAAGGAAATCTAATAATTTTCAAGCTGCTCTGTTCAAGTCTAGCTTACGGGAAAGTTTCTTTCATGGTGCTTTGATTTGAAAAAAGGTCTGTTTTTTCCTTTGCTTTCTTCTGGTTTGTTTTTGAGGGAGTCTGTTTGGTTATTGAGAAAGTTGAAAAGGGCTCGACAAAGATAAGGAAATCTAATAATTTTCAAGCTGCTCTGTTCAAGTCTAGCTTAGCTAGGAGAATTCAAGTGTTCTAAAGCTGATACTATATTACTATATACATATGTATGTTTGTGTGTATGTATCTATGTATGTATTTTTATGAACTAATTGTATGTTTTTTGTTTTGTTTTCTTTTGCAATGTTTTCTTATGGACAAAAGTCTTACTCGTGTGATGATTATATGTTTGACATGATATTGTTTTGAATTTGTTTGCTGATTAGAGGATGTTGGAGAGCTGAGTTATGCTTATCGTGATGAGATTTGCGCATCATTGATTGACGTGGAAGAGGGGCTCTTTTTGATGTCCTAAAATTTTTGAGTGTTTGAATATGTTCTGCTTTCCTTAGGATTTTCTTTTTTAGCAATTGAAAGTGAGTTTCTTCTATGTTTCTGGCCTGGATGGAAGCCAAAATTGATGTATGATTGCTTTTGTCTGTGAGGAAAACAAGCTGTTCTGCTTCCAACCTTTCCTTTTTATGATTGCAGCTGTGCTGCTTCGGCCTGAAAACAAGTTGTTTGTCAATTAGTTTTGGCTTTCGAGAGCTTTAAATAGTTGTTTCTGGCCTGGATGGAAGCCAAAATTGATGTATGATTGCTTTTGTCTGTGAGGAAAACAAGCTGTTCTGCTTCCAACCTTTCCTTTTTATGATTGCAGCTGTGCTGCTTCGGTCTGAAAACAAGTTGTTTGTCAATTAGTTTTGGCTTTCGAGAGCTGTAATTCTCATATGTAACTGTGAGATACTCTTTAAAGTTGATGGTAGGAAAAGCTTATCACAGAGTTACTCTAGTTTTCCTCTATTTTCACTTATGTGCAATCCATTTATCACTATTGTCGACAAAGACTCAACAATCTAGTTGACCTCTTGCTCCTCTTCTCTGGTGGCAATGATTAAAGATACCTCATGTTTGGAGATTTCCTATCACAATAGCAAACCACGCATGTAGGACCGGTTCCACCATAAGCACGTTAAGTGAGACAAGCAAACAGTAGATCCAAAAAATGGTGGTATAGGAATGAGCCGAGACACAAGACGAATGAAATAAAAAAAGGGGGGCGGGGGGTGTTCATGCTTGTTAGTCTCTCTCTATGTGAAGGTTATGTGAGTGTTTTGATAGAGCACATTCACAGACTTTTCGTGGCTGTGGAATGCCTTTCAGGGGAAGTGTCAGTGGCTTGTGCACTTACATGAATCCAAGATTCTTCTTTATCTGCCATAAAAGTGCATTTACTTTTGCCTCCCTAGGGTTCAAATGGTACCAGAAAGTCATGAATAGTGATGTGCAGTCAGATATTAGTCTCTGATACCAGATTGGTATAGTTGGGATCTCATGTACTTGCTTCACTTTCTATTTTTCCCTTTAGTTTTCTGCTGTTTGGCACTACCACTGTCATTTTGATTTATATTTTGTCAGTCGCTGTCTTATTGTGTTTTTCTTTACTCAGTTCTGTTTCGTAGCCTTAATGTGAAGACTTCTTGTCCCAACTTCTGAAACTCGTCCATTGTCAACTGAACTCAAGCGCCTCCTATTATTTTCATCTCCGCATTTATGCATTTATGCCAAGAGCCTATTGATCTGCCTCCCCAATTTAAAGGACAATGAATTCTACATCCACTCAGTTTGTCACCTCCGGAAGGATGGGCATCTATGACCCTATGCATCAGATTGGTATGTGGGGAGAAAATTTTAAGAGTAATGGAAATCCTAATACTTCAACAATGTTCATAGCTGGTAATCCAAATGCGTATGCATCAATGATTATAGCACCAGACACAAAGCTAGACAATCAGGTGAAAATTGTAGGAAGCTCACTCTTAGTTCTAATATCTGGTTTGTTTCGGATTTACAAGCTGATGCATATTTTTTATTTATTTGTTTTTAGTCAGAGGATACTTCACAGGGTACTCTTGGACATTCTAACAAGTATGACCAAGAAGCATCTAAACCTGCTGATAAGGTAAAGTCTGATAGTGATGCTGGCTGTGGATCTCTCTCTCTCTCTCTCTCTCTCTCTCTCTCTCTCTCTCTCTATCTATCTATCTATCTACACACACCTACATATGCGCACGCTCGTTTACTTCCATAACAAATAATCGTAATGTTATCATATATAGATATGGATTTCTAGTTCTGCTAAACTATGTTGGTTGTCTTTTATCTCTTGATTGTCATGTCATGTATCTCTTCTTTCTCCATTGAAGTCTTACTTTAGTCTTGTTATAGTTTCGTTTCGGTCACTATTTAATTGAGATTGTCAAGATATTAACACTGAAATAATATGATATGTTTGACAGCGTGACCTTTTCCATATTTAGATCATTTCATCCATAGATCTTTAGAATCTGTTGTTTTCTGTCTATTGATACAAATATGTTCATCATCCAATAGTTTCAACCACAAGCTTCTCTTATGACAACAAAAAATTTAACTATACATATTCTTTCTGCAAAATATGAATACTTGCTTCGTAACTATACATGTGAATGCTTACAGGTACAAAGACGTCTTGCACAAAATCGCGAGGCTGCTCGTAAAAGCCGTTTGCGGAAGAAGGTAGGAAGGA
>NW_011499867.1:1920961-1922953 GCF_000495115.2 Populus euphratica | reverse complement strand
CAAAAGCTGATGTTTTCTATGTGATGTCTGGCTTGTGGAAATCATCGGCAGAAAGGTTTTTCTTGTGGGTTGGAGGGTTTCGCCCTTCAAAGCTTCTTCAGGTGATGAATTAGTGATTTAAAATTATTAATTTAAGGTTATATATGGGGGTGCCGTTGAACTTATGAAATACCTCATTTTGATCTCACCACCTTGCCAGGGTGGGTAAACTTGATCTAAAACTTTGACAACTTATCACTGCATTCTGGTCTGCGCTGATGCTCGGCTCGGTGTATTAAATTTCTTTCACGTCGAGCATTACGCTGGTAATTGTTAAAGTGCATGACATGTTGCCAGTCTGGTTTATTAATTACGCAGTTGGTTTTTGGTCATTGTCTGCTTTGCTGTAAATATGGTTAGGGCCCTTGTTACTCCAAAACTGTGGTTATTGTGTTGTCTTGCACATAATAGCCAGCAAGTCCTGTCTAGTCATGTAAAGTGCAAATATTTATACAGTGATAATTCATTTGGAGGGTTCTGCTATTGGTATAGAGTCATGCTAATTATACGTGGTTGTTAAAAAAGCATTTCTCACTTCCTAGACGTAAGTATCGGCACCAACATATGTTATAGATTAGCATCTTATCATTTGGTTCATACGATTAATAAGTTCTTATATCATTCAAATGGTTGTTTCATTGACTCAAGTATTCATTTTATTCTGTGTTTCTGGACTTTGTCATATTTTCTATTCCGACCCAGTTTCGTCTAAGATATATTCACAAATTTATTTTGATTACAGATTCTCGAGCCTTGCATGGAGCCCTTGACAGAACAGCAACGTGCGCATGTTCAAAATCTTGGACAATCATGCCAGCAAGCTGAAGAAGCTCTTTCACAAGGTTTGGAAAAACTCCAGCAAAATGTAGCAGAGGCTGTGGCAGCTGGTCAGTTGGGTGAAGCAAGTTACTCGCCTCATATGGAAACTGCAATGGAGAAGTTAGAAGCTCTGGCCCGCTTTGTGCAGCAGGTCTTATAATGCACCTTCACTTTGCATTCTCGAATGGTTTTAGTCTAAGTTCTTTAGGCATGTGCACTCATAACACATACACAATCCATGAAGTAATCACTTCAATTTCAGAGGAAAGGCATTCATAACTTTCATTAAAGCATATTAGTGCCTTGTGTCATGAAATAATGTTGTTATGCAGATGTGGGTGATATCCAAGTTTTCGCTAGCATTTAGGTCAAAAGTGGTTGTGCTTGAAGTTATGCTCCCCAGCTTTCTGAATGAGATCAATCAGCTGGGCTTGTTGATATATCTAACATCAACTCTTTGTTTTAACAGGCAGACCATCTACGCCAGGAAACTTTGCAGCAGATGTCTCGGATCTTAACAACACGTCAGGCAGCTCGAGGGCTGCTTGCCTTGGGTGAATACTTCCAACGGCTTCGGGCTCTGAGTTCACTTTGGGCTACTCGCCCACGTGAGCCTGCCTAGCTTCATATTAGGACCCTATAGCTGGTCGAGATCTCAAGGAGATAATCATCACTGGAGCCATACTCAGAAAGAAAAAGGGCGTCTTAGGGTAATGATGTAATCTTATATGTAGACAATTCAAGCTGCTGACATTTTTCAAGCAGCGTCCTACAGCTGGAAAGTTTTAGATATAAATAGCCATTCTATCAAGAGGAAGCTTGTGGTTAAATCAATTTTCAGTGCTGCTACTGTCTTGCCATCAAATGATATATCACGTTGAGTCTGCAGGTGAAACTTTGTCATGTAAATTGTAGTCTACTTGTGTTTGTATTTTTGTTCTGCCTTGTACATAAATCGTGAGAATTGCAAATTATTTGTTGCCTCCCATCTCCCTTGCTTATACTGAAATGGTCACTGTAGGTTGGGAAAACCCTACCTGACAATGAACTCGAGGTCAATAATGAATGGCATGGATGTTTTGCTGCCGAAATTATGTAATATCATTGATGCACAATTAAGAAGATGCAACTCAT
>NW_011499867.1:1920040-1920366 GCF_000495115.2 Populus euphratica | reverse complement strand
ACTTCAATGGCTTGATAGAATAGTTTAACATGACTGGTCTCTCCCTTTTTTTATCTAGCTAGTGATATTTCTTATATTTTTTGTTTTTCTTCTGTACTAGCAATTTTTTCTCTTTTTTTGGTTTATAATTTATGTATGGTACAAGGAGAAATATAAAGCAAAGAGCATTTCCAGTTTCACGTCTTTAGTTTTTTAATCTTCTTATCCATCCGGTGCACCCTCACTTTGTTTGTAACCTTCACAAATCTCTCTATGGTTTAAAGCAAGCCCCTCGGGCTTGGTTTCATCGTCTATCTACTGCATTATTGTCTCTTGGCTTTTTTATC
>NW_011499867.1:1896867-1919783 GCF_000495115.2 Populus euphratica | reverse complement strand
GATATTATTGAAAGCAACCTATCAGAAGAGATCGATGCCAAAAAATGTGAATAATTACATATTCATCTCAGCTTCTGGCAGGTAGCTCCTCACAACTTTGACATTGAATAGTCCAACGCGTCAACAAGACAATCTGCGTATGCCAAAACAAAAACCGTGACATTAGATCATTTGGTTAAAAAGAGCATGTAAACAAAATTAACAATGGTAATCATCATGCAAGCAATTTTTACAAGCTCTCAGAATCTCTCCTGAAAGTTACCTTATTGCTTGTCTAAAAACACGAGGGTTTAATTTATTTAAGCACTTGAAGAGACATGAAGAGTACCTGCATCATCTTTGGTGAAGCACATTGGTGGTTTGATACGGAACACATTTCCATGTATTCCACCTTTGCCGACTAAGATGCCAAGCTCTGCACTCAGGAACCAGTGATGATAAATACAAAGTAGAAATCTCTGACGAAAAAGTTGATAAAATTTGGACTTCTGTTTGGCTGGCTTGATTTCTATTCTGCACAAGGCTACAGAGGCAGCAAAACTAATTAATCCTAAATAAAGCTCTTAAGGAAAGAAACTAGCCTGGCTCATGTCTTACAAAAGCACACATGTGCACAACATTCACATGCAGCTTATTTGTGTAATAGCCCATCCCAAGACATTGTACAAGCACATGCATAAAAGAAAACTCATCTGCACACACTTACAGGAACTAGGTTTACGGCACAAACTGCAAAATAAAGTGCTAATGATATACTATATAAGTTAGGAGTGATTTAAGAAACTCATTTTATGTTATTTAGGGTTTTAGACATAGGAAAACAATGAAAAGATGAGATTACTTTATTTTTTAGGTTTTAATAATTTCTTTTTTAAGAATATCTTCAATGTTTATTTTTTTCCCTTAACCAGAGTGAGGTGGAATTAACATATTACTATTGGAGATATGCTATATATTAAATTTATAATCAATCAAAAGTTTTTTTTAAAAAAATCTGCTTTTATATATAGTTATGATGGATGAAAAGAGCCCTAAGCAAAAATCTAGTTAAGTTTACTCTAGTGTATGTTGGTATATGAATAGAACCACACTCAAAAGTATGGTTTGCTATAGCAAGTTAGTAATAGTTGGTTTGCATTGAAAGTAGTTCGGATTTCTGAAGGTGCAAAAAGACAGCCAACAGAATACTTAATATACAGCGAACAGAAAATGTCCTGTAAATCACAGAGGCAAAAATCACAACAGAGTACTGAGATGCTAAGTTCAGGATAAATTACTGTCATGACTTCTTTGTAGCTCCCTCAAACGTCCAATCAAGTGCGAACCAACAGCAGCACAATGCTCTTGACGCCTCTCTTGGTCTATGACTCTCAATACTTCAAGTCCACCAGCAGAGCACACGGGGTTCCCACCAAAAGTATTGAACTGAATTTTTTGCGCCATTACTTGTGCTATTTCTGGTGTTGTTACTACAGCTCCTAATGGCAAACCATTGCCAATGCCCTGATAAATGCTATTGGGTGTTACTTGTGGGATGGTCAAGCAGTTTTCAAAAGATAGTGAAAGTAACATATTGAAGTGAGAGCTATTTAAAACATAGAATTATCTTTGCAGCACTGATGAACAAATCTGAAAGAGGTGATTTTAAATACCTTTGCCATAGTAACAATGTCAGGGATGACACCTTGTGTCTCAAAACCCCAATAGTGGCTTCCTGTGCGACCAAACCCTGTTTGCACCTCATCAGCTATGCAAACACCTCCTGCCTTACGCACAATGTCATAAACCAATGTCAAGTATCCAGGGGCCAATTCAACCGCTCCTCCAACTCCCTATATTCATCCAAAAGAGAGAAAAGAGTGTCCTTGAAATTTCATTTTCACGGTTGTCAAAAAAACCATATACGCTGCTGACTGGGAACAAGTATCAAAGTCTTACTGGAAACAAGTGTCAAAGTCAAGTCACCAACCTGAATGGTTTCAGATATAAATCCAGCAACTTTTCCTGAAGTACCATAATCAATGTGATCCTGCAAATCTTTGGCATAACCAGTAGGATCAGAGCCAAAGATTCCTCGGTACGGGTCTGGGTTAATAACATGATGAATTTCGCCCTGCAGTATTCTTCTGTTAGATTTACTGGCATCAATCCAATTACAACGAGTGATCATATTTTCCTGCAGCAACAGTAGATCAACAAACCTGCGGAATTGAGTATTTCCATGTGTTTAGAGCTGTCAGTCCTATTGTACCAGAACTTCCACCATGATATGAATTTCTTAAGGAAATCATTTCAAGGTTACCACTGTATAGTCTAGCCATCAGCATAGCTAATTCATTAGCTTCTGATCCAGAATTTACAAAATAGACAACCTGCACATGCAAACAAGTTTAAAATTTAGATATTGTTTTCAAATCAGTTTAAGCATCAAAATCTTACTTCAATAATCGTCGCCACAATTTACTTGGGAATATTGTGTACCTTTGACACAAATAATAATGAATTAAGCACTGATTACCAAGAAAATTCATGTAGAAGATTCATGTTTTTGAAAAGTTAACTAATTATTTTAAGCATTATCCAACCAACCACTTAGAATAATGACCATCATTTTAAAACAAAATAATAATAATAATCAAAACCTAAATTACATCGTTCCTGTATATTCCTTCAAGAATTACGATTATCTACCGAAAGGAAATTAAAAGAAAGGGATCAAGGACACCAAAAACCTTGAGATTTCCAGGCATCTTATCAGCTAAGGTCTCAGCAAAATCAGTAATTGTATGGTTCAAGTAAATGGTAGTAGCATGTTGGAGCAACTTGCTTTGCTCCATAATTGCATTTAAAATTTGAGGATGGCAGTGCCCACAAGAGACCGTCACTATCCCAGCAAAAGCATCCAAATACCTCCTACCATTTTCATCAAATAAATATTGCATCTTTCCTTCAACAATATTCAACTGCAAAACGAAAACAACATCATCAATCAACACAAAATGAAAAGGAAAGATAGATTGAGATCAAAAGGGCACGATCAGAAAGTGATGAACAGAGTGACAACACAGCAAAATCAAACAAAGATCAAAACTTTTATGCTATATATGAAGAAGGAAACCAGTAAATTAAAAGGGTACATAATATTAGAGACTAACAGGCTTCTGATAGTAGTAAAAAAGAGAAGGACCCAAAAATTTCTTGCGTTTTTGCAAGATTTCATCAGCTAATGGTCCCCTGTAAGGTTTTGGTTGGTAATCAAATGGTGGAAGTTGAGGAGGAGAATCAACAAGAGAAGGAACTGTAGAGAAAGAACTGCAGAGAGATTTCCACCAAAACTTGGCTCTGGCTTCTTTCACTTTTCTTCTTAACATTTGTGTTTGGAAAGCCATGGCCAAAAAGCAAATGAATTTGAGAGGGGAGAAAAACAATAGCTGATGCCTTGGTGGGGGTGATGGAGAATGACTAAATGTGGGTGTGTTTATTTATGGGAGCTTTTCGTCTTGTTCCTTTCTTTCTGCAAACATGTACTCATTATTTTGTGTTTTTTAATGTTACCCTTGTCTCTGATAATATTCAAATTTTTTTTAATTTTAAATTATTTTTAAATAAAAAATACTTTACAAAATTCAAAAGCTGATATAGAAGTGAGTAGACTGAACCAAACAAAGATTCTTACAGCTAATAATACATGGCCATTTGTCAGCAAGATACGGTGTTTAATGTAAGATGCCTCGTGGTGATCCACCGCGGCTGGACATTTTCGAATATAGGTTTTTTCAACTCTATTTTTAAATTGTTTGGTGAAAGTGTGATTATATTTGTTTTTTAAAATGTTTTTTATTTGAAATTATTTAAAATAATATTTTTTATTTTTTAAAAATTATTGTTAAAATCAGCACATCAAACATAAAAAATATATTAATTTAAAGAAAAAAATCTTAAAATTTTTTGAAAATACTTTTAAAACACAAAAATAAACTAGATTTAAAATTCTCTTATTCACCATTTTAATCTTTTATCCACCATTTTAATTTTTTTTATCATGAGTTAATCTAATAATTAAACAAATTAATCATAAAACAATGATGAAAGCACGGTTATCAACCAAATACTTATATCTACTTCAAAATCATGAAATTTACATGATTTTAGTATAGGAGAAGTATAGTTTTGAATTAGATTGATGTTGTGTATATTTTTTTAACATCAAAATAATATTTAAAGGCTATTAATATATTAAAAAAATATTCAAGAATTAGGTAAAAACAATGTAATAAAAAATAATAATTATTATGATAATTTGAAAAAAAAAACATTTATCAATATTTTGAAAAAATATCTTATCAAAATCTTGAAAAGATATCTATAATTATTATAACAAATTAAACATTAAATGAAATTTAGTAAAAAATAAATATAAACCATGTGTTAAATAAGTATAATTCTCAATAAAAAAATAAATTAAAAGAAAATTTTACATGAATAAAGGTGAAAATTCCCAATTAAATTGTGTTAAATGAGTGGCATTTTGATAAATTGGAGGAAAGATCCTTCCTTCCCAGAATAATAGGCTGAAAGTTTTGTGAGAGGAAGAGAGAGCTCGGGAAATTTCTTCTCCTCCTTCGATTCTTCATTTACTTTCAAATTCTAGGGCACGGAGAGAGAAAGAATCAAGTGATTTCCTATCAAAGTTGATGGGATCCTAATTTCATTACGAAGAGATTCATTGGAGATTTTATTGAATCCAAATATAAAACTTAGAATAAAGAAGTTTATTGAAGCAATTAATGGATTTCTTTAATATAAATGAGTTAAGGTATTGATTAGTACTTAAAAGTGCATTTTTATCATGGTTTTATATCATCATTTTGCACTTGAAGTATCAATAACTCCTTAACTAAAATATGTTTTATAAGAATGTATCTAATAATATAAGATACCTATAAATTGTGGTAAATGTCTATTTTTAATGCAGGCCTATCACATAAATGAAAGGATTGATTGATGACTTGAAGAACTTAAATTGCAAGGATACACTTATTAAACACCCCCCGTCACTCTACTAGAGATACCAGCCCATCAACAGAAAAAGTCCATCTAGGTAATTATAAAAGGTTGTACAGTGACACTGAAAGTGGTCATACGCACTATCAAGGTAGCAACCCAAAAAATAAATAAAAAATCATAAAGTGAGCATTTCATGCCAATATTCCATTTAAAAAAATAAATTTAACTATGAATAACAAACAAAAAGATCCGATATAACTCATGCCATTTTCAAATTAGTGAAAAATCTTATAGAAAACAATACACACACACACAAACACACACAAAGCCTAATTTTCAAGTAAATAAATGTTGAATGATAAAATAAAAAAAACACGAGTTTTATAAAAGAAAAATAAAAACAAGTTATCCTGAACAAACCTCTTAAACATGAATTAATTTTCTAAATTGCAACTCATTGAATCGTAGATTCATTCAATAAGCTCAATTGCCAACCAATTTAATATTAAAGAATGAAACCAAGAAAGAAAATATCCTTTTAAAAATGTTGTCAAGGTAAAAGAAAGAATGAAGGTCAAATAGAATAAGAAAAAACTGAAGGAGGATGAAATCATAAAAAAATTAATTCAATTTTTAAAATTATCTCAAACAAATAGCAATTAAAAGAATGAAAATTAAATTTGACACATAAAAAAATTTAAAGAAGGATAAAATTGAAAAAATATATAATTTTTTAATATAAAATAAATTGTAATCAAAATAATATGGACCAAATCTAAAAGAAAAATATATTAAAGGGTTGGTTTTAAGAATTGAAGAAATAGATGCAAAACTAAAAAGGAGAGACAAAATAAAAATAAAAAAAATAGTTAATACCAAACTAGAGGTACGTTGATCATATGCTTCATCAAGGAATGGTGAAACTGTTGAGAAGATTTGAACATTACCTTGAACACCTGTATACAACCATTGAGTAATGCAATAGACAGATTAAAAAATACGATTATCATCCACAAAAACATGTACAACATACATATTAATATATTAATTGACTTTTTTTAAATAATATTTATGTTAATTAAATTATCTAATCATCCTTAAGTTAACCTTATTATATATATATATATAACCATAATAAAAGGATGAAAACACCCATGGACATCAACTTAATATTTTTTAAGAGTAATTAAATAATTTTATCATGCTGAAAAACTAAAAAACCCTTGAATTCTAGTTTAGTCTTTTTTTTTTGTTTTTAAAAATAATTAAGTTATTTTTTATATAAAAAAATACAAGATGACCCGTTTGTCTTAATAAATTTAATAATAACCAATAAATTTCGTGAAAAAAATTATATTACCTCTACTAATAAGTCATTTGATTTTATTTAAGATGAATAAAATAATCGTTTTATTTTTTCAATTCACATTGATACGTGGCATGGCGTGAATTAATTAAATGACTAATGTGTACTTTATAGTTTTGAAGTTTGAGAACTTCAAGACGTGTAACGATAATTCTAGCAATTGCGTCCTGAACATTTAAAATTAATAATTCTAGTAATTTGTCCTGAACTGTTAAAATTATTCGTTTTGGCTGCTAATTTTGTGTTTTCGTAAACTGTTCTAGTCAGCACTGTCTTTTCTCTCTCTGATAATTTATTCTATAAATCTCTGAAGTGGGGTCCTATAAGCAAGTGGATATCACAGTGCAAATAAATTTAATTCACTCTAAACTAGTTTTTTTAATATTAATAAAATTAACATTAAAAAAAACCATATGTGAATAATGCAAGTGAATTGTATTGTATATTATCTTTAAGTGAACAGTGCACTCTTTATGTTAATTGCACTGTTCATTAAATAATACAATTAATATGAACAGTGCGTGAAAAACAGGATTTCCTTGTTTTTTATTAGTCGCTTTTCTTAAAAATTATATGGAACCCATATACAGTAAATCATTTTTTTTTCATCAAATGGTTACAAACTGCATTTTAATTAAAACACAATCGTAGCCGCGCAAATAAGTGCCCTTTTAGTTTAATTTTTATTAAAAAAATAATTAAATTAAAATTTCTAAAAAAATTCAAAAATAAACTGAAACTGGTTCGAACCAACCGATTTCAGTTTAGTTTAGTTCGGTTTAGTTTTTTAGAATAAAAACCAGTTCAAACCGATTTTTTTTTATTTTGGCTCAGTTTTTATATTTTGGCTTGGTTCAGCTCCGTTTTTTCAGTTAGGCTTGTTTTTTTCTATTTTTTTTGGTTTAGAAACAGAACAAAACCTAATTGATTTTTTTTTTAAATGCAAACTGTATTTTAATTAAAATACAACCGTAGCCGCTCAAATAAGTACCCTTTTAGTTTAATTTTTATTAAAAAAATAATTAAATTAAAATTTTTAAAAAAATTCAAAAATAAATTGAAACTGGTTCGAACTAACCGATTTCAGTTTAGTTTAGTTCGGTTTAGTTTTTTAGAATAAAAACCACTTCAAACCGGTTTTTTTTTTTTATTTTGGCTCAGTTTTTTATATTTTGGCTTGGTTCAGCTCCGTTTTTTTAGTTAGGCTTGTTTTTTTCTATTTTTTTGGTTTGGAAACCGAACAAAACCTAATTGGTTTTTTTTAAAAAAAATTTAATAAGTTTTTTTCATGATTTGGTTTTTTTAAAAATATTTTTCCAGTTTTCTCATTTTAATTAATTTTTTTTAGCATTTATATTCATCCCCGACAAGTTAAAATACAAAATTAAAAAAAAATGATGTTTTTACTGTAAATAATCTTAAAAGACACAATTCATTATAGTATACATATATATTTTTTATATATTTGATGTTTTGAGTTTTTTTTTTAATAATTTATTTTTTTTAATTTTATTCTTATGTATACTATTATTTTATATTTCACGGATTCATGTGTTTTTTTTAGAATCGTATATTTTTTTTTATTAACAACAAATCAAGAGATGAGACAAATTATTGTAACTGCCAGGAAAAATTACTATGACTGCTACCGTGTCCTATGACTGAGATTCATCGTAGATAGCAATAGTAAAATTTATTATTATATTTAAAAATTATAGTTTAAATCCTAAAAAGATTATTACATATTTTTTTATTACAAAAAAAAACATTAAAAAAACTCTTGTAACCGAGGTTTTTTTTCCTTAGAAGAATTTATTTTATTTTTTTAGAATTGTTTTTATTTTATTTTTTTATATTGATCTGGTTGAAAATTTAGCTTCTTAATATTTTTTTTTAAAATATTATGGATTGCTTATAGTATTTTTCTATATAATTTTTTAAAATTATCTTTATTAATTTTATTATTTTTAATATTAAACTGGTTAAGAATTATAATTATAGATTTCCTCATAAAATACTATAAATTACTATAATATTTTTTTATATAATTTTTTTATTTTTTTGTTATGATTTTTTTTAAATTGATTTTATTTCTTAAATATTAATCTGTTTAAAAATTTAAATTTATATTTTTTCTTAAAAATATTATGAATGGTAATATTGTTTTTATATATTATTTTTTTATAAATCCACAAAACCTGTAGCATCACGTGGTCATGGTATCTAGGTAGCTAGAAAACAAAGTTGAAAAAGAAGGGTGGTTGTCACTTCGGTCCAATGAAACAAACAAAATTGTTGTTATTTGTAATGCTTTCTTGCTTGCGTCTGCAGAGCTGGGTTCTCTGTAAGTAACTGTTGACCCTTTACTTGAAAAATAACAAAATTGAGATCCAACAGATCTTCCTTCTGTTTTTTCTTCAATTGACCCTTTAGTTGTTGTTTTTTTTTCTCTTTTTTATTTTTATTTTTCTGGAATTGTGGTTGGCTTTGCAATTGTAATTCGGGAATTGTGGTTGGCTTTGCAATTGTAATTTGAAAAAAAAAAGTTTTAATAAAATAATTTTAATTTCTACTAATTAGATTAAAATATATGTTTAATTAAAATTTTTATTGAAATTACTGATTTAATTAAAAATAATGGAAACAGTTTGGTTAAAATTACAAATTTTTAAATAATCTTGAATCCAAAAGAGGTAGTTGGGTTATAGACACAAAAATAATTAAAATGTATAATCAAAATCAATCTATAATACTAACACCCATTACATTAATAAAAGATCTAAATATCAAGATTTGTAAACCCACGAATCTTAACAGAGTTTTTCTACTTATATATCTTGGATTTAAATTTTAGTATATATGATTATTATTTTTATGATTTTTTATCTGTTTATTGAACTTATTAAGTAAATTTAGTAATTACTAATGATGCACGTAAATTAATCCAAATATCATAAATTATAAAATAAATAAATAAATAAACGGACTAAACAACAATCAAATCAGAATGCATTTTAAATCAATTTGCATGTCGAAGTAAAATAAAAACTCTGTAACAAAACACCAGCCCACAAACCCAAACACACGATACCACAGGTGAATATGAAGAAAAGTCGAAACTATGTAAGAAACAACCAAACATGAAATGACACGTGGTAATTAAAAAAATAAAATTAAAAGAGCTAAGAAAAAGTTAGATCCATTGTCAACTTACCAGGAACAAGTTATATCAGCTAAAAAAGATTTTATATTTCCAATCCAAAAACATTTTCCGGTTCAAAAAGAGAATTTGAGAATCAAATTATAAGCAATTGCAATAACCAAAAAAATATATAAAAAATTCATAAATAATATATTATTTAATTTTTGGATGAGTTTAAGTCTGGTTTTTTTATTTATCTTTTTTGTTATTTTTTTATCAATTTATTGTTGTAGTATTTTTTTGTTTATATTATTTAAATTATCAATTGAACCAATCATTCTTTTATCATAGCATTCTTTCTCACATCCAAAAAAATTGCTTAACCCACAATAAAGCACAAACAAGAAGGTATAATTTATATTATTTATTCTTGATCCCGTTCTTCTGAGTACTCTCATGTTTCTGTATGGAAATTCTTGGCCCCGGTTCTTCTTGAGAACCCTTCACGTTTCTCTATGATGATACTCAGGCAACTGACAGTTATCATGGCAATGAATTAACATGTATCCTTTGTTCTTTCTCCTAACCTTCAGGCTGACAGCTTTAAAGAAGCCATCGACATCATGAACATTAATAATTAGTTTCTCATCTTGACTTCTCGCTTTCCTGTTTTATCGTTTTCCTTCCATGAACTGTTTCTTGATTACATTTTATATATTAATGCTCTTGTGACAGACGTGGAAATGGAGCTGCCATATTCACTACATCTGGTGCTGCTGAAAGGAATCCAAACGGAAATAGAGGCTGGGCGGGTAAAATAAACAAATCACTTGTAAGTTGTATCATTGGAGAATATTTAGAGCTACAAACTGATAACTTATTTGTTATTTAGCTTCCATTACCCTTTTTTTTGGGAAAGAATTGAAAACTCATGCTAAATTAGAGGAACAATGGAGAATTACTTATAGGGTTTTAGCATTGATATTTTCTTGAAGATTCTCAGCATTAATCTTGTCAAATTAGAGGGTTCACAAAATTTATCTCGTGGAGTGTTTATTTCTTCATGAAATAGGCACTTAGTAAAATGCAAGCATGTTTGACATGATTTGCTTCTATCCAGCTTGGCATTAGTGTTCCTATACCAGTTCCTCCGCCCTTTTTCTCATTTACAGCGAGGGTTTAACAGGTGGCAGTGGAGTTTCTCCGGCGAAGCCTACTTCACAGAACCTACAATGGTTGTACTGATTATCCAGTTTGGAACTTCAATGAAATAATCCAAGGTTGTCTTCTTCCTTTTCTTTTCCCTCCCGACTGCTCTAGTTTGGGAACCAATCCTTCATCAGTGAAATACCAAGTCTAAAAACAGCTGCTAGCCTGACATTCCTGGAGGCTTAGTTTAGTTGGTATGATCGTTTAGGGAGGACCGCATTCTTAAGGTTTTATAATGTTCTTACGAGGATCTTCCTTTTGAGCAAAGTAGGGAGTCCACCTCGTATAGTATATTAGGGAGAAACAAAATCATGTTAAGATAAATGACTTGTTTGATAATATAATAAATGTTATATTTCAAAGTAAATTTTGTTTGAAAATATATTAAAATAATATATATTTTTTATAATTTATTATTGATATTAACATATCAAAACTATAAAAAAAAAACATCAAAACAAATTAATTCAAAACTAAAAACACTTCAAAAAAAATAAAAAAATATGATTAAACCAATGCCTAATAAAGTAAAAAACAGATGAAATCACTAGATTCTTAACTTACTATGGAGGATAAACTTAATAAAAGTATATGCATTACTTAATGTGAGGGAGTAGAGGGATTGCAAGGGTTTTGAATTTGGGGTGCTTTTATTTTTCAAAATATATTTTATTTGAAAATATATTAAAATAATATATATATATTTTTTAAAAAATTGATATCATTATATCAAAATCATCTAAAAATATCAAAAAAATTAATTTCAAATAAAAAATAATTTTTTTTTTAATAACACTTTTAAACATAAAAACAAATAGGAAGTAAAACATTCAAAGACACTAAAAGTAGCATTTTTATTTTTTATTGCATAAATAATTGTATAATCAAAATGCTACTTATCAATGCCTTGTAGGAACTTTTTAGGATTGCCCTAAATGCAAAAGATAAAAGAAATCTTCTTTTAGTAGTAGTTGATGTTTATGATGGATCATGGACCGATAATTCAATGAAGCGAGGGGTTATTTTTCACATGGCACTACGGGATGCAACACATGATTGCAGCAGCTATGCTGGTATATGTCCTTCAATTTTAGAAGTAGAACTAGCAAATCGAGTGAGTTCATGCGTTGTAGGCACAACTTGAGGAGCAGATGTAACCGTACGAAGTCAAAGCTATTTAGCATAGCAGAACCGGCAATCCCGCCTCCAAGAAAAACAGTCCTGCAGAAGCAGCTGTAAATTTGTTATGAATCCTCAAGCCGTTTATTAGCATAGAAATGGTGGATATGACACTCCTCTGTGAAAGATATTTAGCTTGCCGGAATAAGGCAGTCCCATCTCTGAGGAAAACAGCCCTGCAGAAGCCATTGTGAATTTGTGACGATCTTCATGACTGAGAACAACGCGCACATCTCCAGAATCTTCTTCAGATTTACACATTAAGCAGAGTTCCAATAAGGAGTTGACTAAAATGGGTAACAAGAATGTTGAAGAGTAGGGAATCAGCCAAAGCTGTGACTTCCTCCTATGCCAGCTATCTGCCTTTCATAGTAAATCCTGAATCAACCAACTTTTGTAGACTCGACAATTGAAATTTGTTTCTAAATGCTATGTCTACCAATAGTCCTTACAAGAACAGAAACCATCCTTGAAATGGTGAAAACGAGTAGCATCTCTCACAATTATTTCTCTGTCCACAAGCTTGGAGATAAATTTGATGGCATTGTGACAGTCATTACAGACTCGAAGGTTCTTCATGATCCGCAATGTAGTGTTTTCTGGAGTACTTATTATCCCAAATGCGATGGCAAGTTTCTCGCTGTGATATCTAAGAATCTGATCTTTCACTTCTACTTCAAGGTCATGCAATACAGATTCAGTGTCTGGAGCAAAACCCATTTTTTTTATCTCCTTCCAGATCTTGTCCATCATCTTATAGATTTCGTCTTTCTGTGGGTGAAGACCATCCTCCACTCCAAATACATGGGTTTTGTTCTGGATCTGAACCCAACTAAGTCCTTGCTCCTTTTTAACTCCTCTAGCCTTCATCAATTTTCTAATTTTTGCAGCATCATCCCATTTCCCACAAGATGAATACACATTAGCAAGGGCAGAGTATGCCCCACTATTGTTAGGCTCAATAAGTAGTAGTCTCTCTGCCGCAACTTTTGCCAGATCAACATTTTTATAAACCTTACAAGAAGATAAAAGTGAACCCCAAGCGATAACATCTGGTTCCGTAGGCATATTTTCTACAAATTTGTATGCTTCTTGCAGCAATCCAGCACGCCCAAATAGGTCAACCATGCATGCATAGTGGCTCAGGGTGGGATCAATTTTGTGTACATTTTTCATCAAATCAAAATAGTTTCGGCCCTGCTCCACCAATCCTCCATGTGTACAGGCAGAGAGCACCCCGACATAAGTTATATGATCAGGCTTGATACCAAGTGCCAACATCTGTTCAAATAATTCTATGGCTTCTTCTCCAAGACCATGTTGAGCTAAAGCCATGATCATAGAAGTCCAAGAGACAGTATCTCTGTTCTGACGTAGAAGATTGAATACTTTCCGTGCACCATTTATGCTTCCAGCTTTTGCATACATCGTAGTCAGAGCATTGCCCACAGAAGGTGATAATGCCTCCCCTGATCTTATTGCACTTGCATGAATTTGTTTTCCATGATTCAAAGATGTCACACTTGAACTGGCACTCAACATAGCTGCTAGAGTAAAACTGTTTGGCCGAGGCCCTTCACTAACCATTGTTTTGAATACCTCTATAGCATCATTATTTAAGCCATTCTGTACATAACCTACAATCATTGCAGTCCAAGCAACCACATCGGGATCTTTCAATGAGTTAAATATTTGTCTGGCTGGGGTTATATCACCAAGCTTGACATATCCATCCAATAAGGCCGTAAAAGCTATCACATCAAGATCTGAAATCCCACTCTGCTCGATGATTCTTCGAGCAATTTCAACTCCTCCAGACTTTGCATACATTGAGATCAAAGCATTTCCCACAGCTCCTGAAGCGTCGAACATTGTCCGAACAATATAACCATGAATTTGTTTACCAAAACTCAACTTCTCAAGATTGGCACAAGCCGATAAAGCACTTGCTAGGGAAAACCTATCAGGCTTCAGAGACGTATCTTTTAACATACTAGAGAAGAACTGTAATGCTTCATTATCAAAACCATGCTGATTGCATCCTGCAATCATTGAATTCCATGAAACAATATCGCGTTCACTCAATAGCTCAAACTGAGCAAGAGCGAGGTCAACCCTGCCGCAATTCATATGCAAGGAAATCATAGCATTCCAGCTTGATGTGTTCCTCAACTTCATCCTATCAAAAACAACCTTGGCCATCTTCAAATCCCCTGTCTTTGCATACATGTTTAAAAGCGAATTTGCAACAGGAACACACGCATGAAGTCCTAATTTAACAACAAAAGAATGAACCTTCTTCCCTATACCTCGAGACCCGGTGGCAGCACAAGAAGCAAGGACATTAGTAAGTGTGAACTGGGTCGGCAAAACTTTATCCTTCACCATATCTACAAAAATCTTTATCGCATCTTCAAAACGACCCATTTGATTATAACCCACGATTATCGTAGTCCACGAAACAGAATCACGAACAGGTATTAAATCAAACACCTGATGGGCTTTCTCTAATTTTCCCTGCTTCGCATACCCAGAAAGAATAGTGTTCCATGAGAAAGTGGTCTTCACAGGCATTTCTTTGAATAAATCGTGGGCATCTAAAAGAAACCCGGTTTTTGCATACAAGTTCATGAGGTTGTTCATTAAATAGACACTGAAGGTAAGGCCTAATTTAACCATTTGAGCATGGATTGATTTTCCTTTTAAAGGGTCTCTCGATTTAAGGCTAGTTTGTAGGAGATGGGCACAAGACTCTGAATGACAAGAGAAATACGGTGGTTTTGGGATCTCCATTGGAGGGTGGATTAAGACGGGTTAACGTTACGTAATGCTAATTTGTGGAAGCAGCATAAGATTGGTTTTAGCAAACTAAGCTCCGTTTCTTCGCTGTTTGAAGAAAACTATTTTTTTAATAAGTTAATTTTTAAACAATAAATTATATGATATTTTTAAATTTTTTACAATTTCTAAAAAATGTTTTCCGCCCAAAATTTCTTTGACCGGAAAGTGTTTATCTTGACTAATTTTTCTAATGATAAACAAACACAGGAAAATTTGAAAAGTGGTTTGATAGATAAATTTTTTTTGATAGATAAAAAATTTCAATTAAAAAAATAATAAGAGAAAAGTAAATAATAATCATAAAAATAATGACTAAAGTTAACATAAAAATTAAATTAAATTAAATTTTAAGTGATAAAATTAAAAAAAAATTCAAACAAAAGATATATCAATTAAAAGTTTGAGGATCAATTTTGATATAATCAGTAAATAATATGATATTTCTAAATTTTTCATAACTTAAAAAAAATGTTTTACACCAAAATAAAAAGAAAACACTTTTTTGAAAATTAAGCTAAAATTTTCTTTAACTGGAAAGTGTATTTTGTTGACCAACTTTTATATTGGCAAACAAATAAAGAAAAGTTTGGAAAGTGGTTTTTAGAAAACCAATATCCAGGCAAACAAACGACCCCTAAGTTTCCATTTGCCTTTCTAATTCAACTTATATATTTTTTTTTAAATAATTTAGCTTCAAATTATTATTGTTATTATTATTTTCTGTTTTTAGATTATTCTTATATTAAAAATAATTTTTTTAAATAAAAATAATATATTATTTTAATATATTTTTAAATAAAAATATTTTAAAATATAACATGTATTATACTCCAAAAAAACCCAAACTAGATAGGGGCTTGCGATATACTTCAAGTTGACTTAATTTTTTTCAATATAGAAAAAACGGATACCAAAACAATGCAAGTGTTCTTAAAAAAGTGGACCATTGACTTAATTGTGATTAATATACTCAATTACTTCAAATAATATCAATAAAAAAAATACAATGATAATAAATAAATTTAAAAAAAATAAAAACATAAAAAAGGCTAAAAAAACTCAATTCAAGTCCATCTAAGTTAGCATGTTAAATTTGAGACCTGATCATGATACCAAGGTAACCCTGTCAAAAGCAAGCTTAATAAAACTATGACACTTAATTATCAAACAATCCAACGTAGAAAGATAGAATTAAAAAAAAAGAAAAAAAATAGAGTTTACTCGTTAACTTTGAGACTATGAATTCATAATTGAGATAACTCCATAAAAAGAAGATTGTAAAAAAAAAAAACATGAAGACTAATTCTTGTTAAATCAAATGTTGAAAGATATAATTAATTATTTTTAAAGGATTTAAAAAAAAAACCAAAGTTAACCCGTGTTAACTTTTAAAACTCACGACTCTAGTTATAAGCCTAAGACTAACATAATAGAATATAAACCCTATAAAATAATGAAGTGAAATTCTAAATCATCAAAATGCTAAGGCATAAAATAAAGAAATGATTCAAAACAAAATAAATAACAATTAAAAAAATAAAGAATATATTTGATATAAAAATAACTTGAAATTAAATACGAATGGATGAAATTAAAAATAAAATTTAATTGCAAAAGATTAAAAATAAACAAAAAAAATCAAAAGAGTGGGGACAAGTTTGATATAAAATTTAACTGAAATTAAATGATAAGAGGTGAAATTAAAAACAAATAAAAGATAATAAAACAAAACAAATAATATACAAAACAATAAGGATCAAATTGAAAACTAGAAATAAATTACATAACATTTTTATATTTTGACAAAAGAAATAAAGACAAAAGAGGGAGAAGAAAAAAGTTTGTTAGAGACTAATCACTGATCAACCAAGCATAAATGTTGCACCTTTGAAAAAAGGATAGCAAACCCCTTCCAACATTATCTTAGAAAGTGGTGTTTGGAGGTAAGGCAACACCGCATGCACCACATAAAGGTGTGAGCATTGCTTCCTTGATAATGCATGCCCCATAATGCTAATATTTATTTTTTATAATATTTATATTATTTAAAAGATTAAATTGTCCTCGCTCAATTTTTTTATTAAAAAATCAATACGAAAAGAAAAACAAGATCATGGATGCAGAATTATAGTTTTTATACTCTATCTTTAAAATAGAAAAAAACCAAATTTTTCTCATGCAATCTCTTAAAATATTTTGCTTTTTAGAGAAATATAGTCATTATACTGCGTATTTGAATGGTAAAAAGATTGAATTATCCTTAATTAATCTTATAATAACTAATGGTAACTAATAAAAAACCATTCTACCCCTGACACCAAAATCACGTGATTTTCTTTGAAATGGAAAAATGGTAATTACAATGTTAGGGTGAATAGTAATATATTTCTAGGTGCACACTGAATTCTTCATGCATTTTAAGTTTTTATAATAATAATAATAATAATAATAATAATAATAATAATAACATTAACATTGGCTTTAGCATGACATTTAACATCTGATGAATTGAAATAAACATATAATATTGGTTTGTTAACTCAATTTGTAATAGTTAGGAAGGAAGTTCCATGAAGTTAAAGAAAGTTAAATCACTTAGCCTTAATATATACATAAAACTGTTTGAGAGACATGTAAGGTAAGTAATGAAATTAAATTACTTGCTAATTTTTACTTACATGTTTTTTTTTTATGAAAATTACTTGCTAATTTTTCAAAGCCATTTATTAGAGAAGTTTTTAGAATTAGTCTGCTTTTCTTGGCTATTACATAATTGTATTCTTTTTGTCATTTAGTTAGCTCAAAAGATTGCATGAGAGTAACTTACTTGAGAATCTTTAATATTGGTTTAATGATATAGTATAAGAGTTCAACAAGCTGGAACAATAAAAGGATGTAGAAGATTATATGGAGAAATTCAAGGAACTCAAATCATTAATGGGTTCATTGAATAATTCCTTGCTAAAAGTATATTATATATCCAACTTCATTAGTGTCATTAAAAAAGACATTAAACCAATATTAAAGATTCTTCAGTCAATTACTCTCATGCAATCTTTTGAACTAACTAAATGACAAAAAGAATATAATTATGTAATAGCTAAGAAAAGCAGACTAATTCTATAAACTTTTTTAACAAATAGCTTTGAGAGATTAGCAAGTAATTTTCAATTGAAACCTTCAATCAATCTAGAGGTGAAATGTCAATTGACTTTACACAATCAACTAATAATCTTTATGAACAAATAAAAAAGTTTGGGTGTGTTTTAAATGTAGGAATAAGTTTGTTCTGATTAGTACTTAAAAATATATTTTTATCAAGGTTTTATATCATCATTTTGCACTTAAAATATCAATAACTCCTTAGCTAGAGCATGTTTTACAATAACATATCTACTAATATAAGATACCTTTAATTTATGGTAAATGTTCATCTTAAATGCAAGTCTATTACATAAATTAAGGATTGATTGATGAGTTTAACTACTGAAAGTGAAAAGACAAAGAGATGGCTAAACTTAAAAAATAGATATTAATTCAGTCTAAACTAGAACACTGTTTGGTCATTGAATTTTATCTGGAGCTGTAGATCTTAAATTTTAGTTTGGTTTATATGGCTAGAAAGCTAAGACATAGGCCTAAAACATTCATGAGAATACAAGACTCAATTCTGATGTTTGGAAGTCTAAATCTTAGCAATAACAGAAAAGTTTGAATATGTCTTGCAGCTCAGATACTATTTAGTATTTAGCCTATATTTCGAGTTCTAGAAGTCCAAATGATCTCAATTTTTTTTTGAAAAGCTGAGACAATTTTCTAGAACTTTCATAATTTAAGTCTGTCCAAATTTTGATGCTAACAATGATGTTTTGTTTAGACAAGAAGATAAAGATTGTCACCAAATCAAGATGTGGTCATCCACTCGATAATTAGTTAACAAATTAATAGTTTTCAATTTTGGCCTATAAAATGAGGTATTTGCCATGCATTTAGGCATCTTGATTTCATATCAAGATCATGTTTTTACTATCTTTTTTTATATTTTTTATAATGCTTAAGTTTTGCTTTCATTAATCTCTTGTTTATGCCTTTCATTTCATTTTCTTTACTTAGTTAACTTATATCTTATTTATATTTTTATCTTGTTTATTTATGTTTCTCTTTCATAATATTTAGTTAAGTTTATTATGTCAAGGTGAAAAGATTACATTAATGGTGTAAGCATAAGTATAGTAACTTAATATGGACTTTAGTGTTTGATACTAATATGTTTTGTATTTGTTACATTGTTCACTTTTAATACTTGCTTATTAAATTATTAATCTAGATTTATATTGTATAACATTTGGTATAATAAATACTTGATATTTTCATAGCCTAACCGTATGGTATAACCTACACTTATGCTATGAAATGAACTTAATTTGTTATTAACATAAGTTATAATCATGAATTCTTGACAACATTTACAAGTATTAGCAGTATTCGAATAAGATAATTAATGTAACTATGTTAACAATTTATAATCTGATGAGAACCTTCTTTGTGTGTGGTTTCCAGTTGAGTAATAAAAAGAGTTTATACTATACTTGTTTCAAATACCATTAGTGGATCCTCTAACCTTGACATTTGTTTTTATTGTTTAATCTTCACATTAATCTTATATTTCAAAGTCCTCTTTAATTTCTTCTTCTTCTTCTTCTTCTTATTATTAATTTATATAGTTAACCTCCTTATTGTTCGACTTCGGTCTTACCGAGTTATTTATTACTTCGTCATTCTTGCACTTGGAAAAAAAACATCAATCTTTTAGTCGTGTCATGTTCCTTATTATAAATGTGCTGTAAAGGGTTACATATGATAAAAGAATTGAAAAATAATAGAGGAAATATTTTTTAGGCAGAGGAATAAGAAAAGAAAAAATCATTAAAAAAAAAAAGATTGAGAGGTATGGATTATCTCTAACTGCATTAGTAGAAAGCTATGCTCATAACACCATCAATATTGAGAGAGGTGTCAAGGAAAAGATATGGTAATACTAATAAATAATGGAAGCACTCGTAACCTCATAAATAAATAAGTGATATTTAAAATCAAAGTTGTGATAATTAAGACTATAATATTAGTTGTTAATGTTGCCAATTGAAATGTTATGAAATGTGATGCTTACAATTTAAAATTTTTATGGTTTATATAGGAGTATAATTTCCAAGTAGATTTATGAGTTTTAAAGTTAAGAAGGTATGCATTGGTATTAGAAGTGTATTGGTTAAGGATGTATTCACTTATCCTATTTGATTTTTATAAGAAAAAAGTTTTCATTTAAGAAATATAGAAGGATAATTGAGCTGAGAGGTATTGTGGGGGAGGCTAGATTATAATAAATCACCTTAACTAAGGTCATAAGAGTTTTAGAGAGGGATTATATGGATTTCTTAGGCAGTTTTTCACCATAAAAGTTATGAGAACAACATAGAATATAGTACAACATCTAGTTATGGAAGTATTATTAAAAGAATTCAACATTGTACTTCTAGACCCTATACAATTACCACTTATCAAGAGTTTGGATTGCAAAATTCCATTAATTCCCGGGGAAAAGTAAGTTAATATAAAATCGTATAAGAATTTTTATATGTATAAAAAGGAAATTGAGAAGTTGGTGAAATAAATAATAAGGAATGGAATAATTAAGCATAACAATAGTCCATTTGCTTCTTTAATACTGCTAGTTAAGAAGAAGAATAACATTTAAAAATTTTGTATTAACTAATAAAAGTTAAATAATTTAACTATAAAGATATGAGTTTCCAATTTCATTGATAGATGAATCCTTGGATGAACTTCATAGTTTAAAGTTTTTTTTTAAATTGAACCTAAGGTCTAGGCATCATTAAGTGGGGATGTTTGAAAAGAATGTGAAAAAAACAATTTTTAAGACACATTATGGATATTATAAGTTCAAAGTGATGCCTCTTGGATTAACTAATATGCTAATAGCATTTCATGCATTGATGAATGCTATTTTACTGGAGAAAACTTATCTTAAAGTGTTTTTTTTTTATATATATAATACATTGATTTATAGTTCTACGTTAGAATTACACTTTAATCATTTTAGGTTAATCTTTGAGAAACTAAAGGATAACAAACCCTTTTAAAAAAAGATTAAAGTGTTCCATATTTGAGAAGGAATTGGAATATGTAAGACATGTTATCTTTGAAGAAGAAGTGGTCATACAAAACTCATGATCTAGGTCATAAAACTGAGATTAATTTATAGAAAAAAATTATGGATAATCACAAACAAATTTTTTTATTAAAAAAAGTAATGTACAATGATAATAGTGTAAAAGAAAGTGAGTAATCAAATGACATTAACTTTTCAAACCTGTGACCAAGGTCAATAGATCAAAAGCATTATAAATGAAAAAAATATGAAGCCTAATTCTTAATAAATCAAATGTCTAATGTTGAAATTGAAAAAAAAAAGTTAATTACACAAAAGAATCTAAAAAAAATATGATTAAGATAATGAGAGTGGAAATTAAAATTAAAATAAATAAATTAGAGGGCAAACAAAATTTTTTAATTGGAGGGTTAAATTGAAAGCCAATAAAACTTTAATAAAAGGACAAAGAAAAAGAAGAAGAATAAGAACCACAATAAAAATAAAAAAAATATGAGAAAATTGTTTTTGAATGACTAAATTAAAAACAAACAAAATCTTATAAAAGGAATGGGGATGAAAATCAAAATAATCAAAAAAATGAGAACTGAAATTGAAATATAAAAAACAAAGAAGATAAATCGTGCATTTTTTCTTGTAGGAGAGAGAGAAAAAAATGATCACCAACAATAATTTGACTTATCATACATCATTATGCATTACACTACAAGGAAAAGAATACAACAACACTTCCAATGACACGGTAAAATATCAAGTTAGGCTATTGAATAACGTCGTATGCGCCACCCAAATAATATAGATACCAACTATTTGTTAAGGGATAATGAGCATATACTAACAACTATTTTAAATAAAAAATTATAAAAATCAAAATACCCCTTGTGATCCTGAGAATTAAGAAAACCATGTTAAAGGATAAAAACACTCCAAATATATTACATTATTTTTTCTGTTTTTTCTAAAGTTAAATATAAGTTTTTAATGTTTACTAAAAAGGGGAAGAAAAAAAACTCTTGATCAAGAAATTTATATTTTTTTTAATCTTGAGGATAAATAAGTATTTTTAAAAGATGAAAAACATTTGACAAACAATTCTAAATTTTATTAAGTTTGAGAATATAAATATATTTTTATTATATAAAAAATTAAAAAATATTAACATATCCCAATAATTTTTTAATAACCAATAAATCAGCCAAAAAAAAAAACTCATTACCCCACCCTCGACGCTTCCATTTTTTCCATCCAGAAACAACATGGTAATTTAACAAACAATGTCCAATACTGGAATGATAGACTCTGTTCATGATTTTGGAGATGCCATTTGATTGAGTGATTCCAAACATAAAAACACAACCATTCAATATAAAAATCTCTAAATTTCCCTAACAGCCATACAATTCAAATCATGCAGTACACACTTCCAAAACAAAGGAGAATATCTTACCTAAAATAAAGAAAATGCCCAGTCCTCCCCCCCGCCCCCGGGACCCACCACCGGCAGCGCCTTCCAAGCTTGATAAATTTTATCCGTGCGAACCGTACCGTTTTACAGTTGCTTGCTGGCTTGGCTCCCTCTCACCGCTTCATTCTCTCCGACAATGACACTTGGATTCTTCTTTAATCGAAAAATTAAAAAAAACCCCTCTCTCTCTTCCTTGGTGGGTACCACCAAAGTAAAAGGAAAAAGTCAAAAGAGAGAGAAAAAAGAAGACGAAGCGAAAACAAAAATCATCCCTCTCTCCTTCTTTGTCCTTTCTCTTCTTCTCTTCTTCTCTCCTATCGTTTCCTTTTCCTCTTTCTCTCTCCGGCCGGGAGACCCACCAGCACAAACATTCTCCGCCACCAACTTCCCTTTTTCTATCTTCGTTGCGCCCCCGATTCATCATCGCCGGTCTCGTCTCTTCCCCTTTCTTTTCCCTCCTCCAGCAGCGGCCACAGCTCACAATCACAACCGACCTTGCTTCTTGACGCCGGCCTCA
>NW_011499867.1:1875415-1892822 GCF_000495115.2 Populus euphratica | reverse complement strand
CATCATCTGATGTTATTCGTGTTGCCCTTACTGTTCTCTGTAGTACTTTTGTCATGCATTTTAACCCTCAAATTGTGCTATCAAGAACAAGTTAACATTTGTTGCCAAGCGCCTCTAGATTAATTGTTTTCTACCTTGATTTGATTGGTTCTCTCCATTGCTTAGGTTTCCACAGGTTACAGGTGATAGCCATGCATTTTTCTTAGTAAAGGGTTGAATGTTTTGCCTCGTACATTGTTTTCTTTTTATTGAATTCCTGTTGACATTAAGATATTTCACTCGGGGGCTGTCGTGCCGTGGATGCCCGAATTTCCCTCCATACCACCTTATCGGTGATGGTTACGAAGACTTGCATGCTCACCTTTGACTTGTAATATGGTCGTGGGTCCATAGATTTCCAAATCATTCGGCATTGTCTCACTTAATTCTGATGTCTTACGGTTCTTTGCTAACATTAATCACAACTTGTTTCTGTTGTGTAATAGAAATGTATAATTTTTTTTTATTTGATGATATAAGGGTATCTTCAAATAAGTTTGTGCTTCTCCCCGTGTCATAGTTTGTGTGAAGCGTGAACAACTATTTCTTTTAATGTGTGGGTCGGCAAAATAGATTTATTGCGTTCTCTTTATTCCATCACAAATCTCGCTTTGCTATTGGATATTTTTCCCATTTGCTTGCATGGACAGCAAATGAGGGGACCACACATCCCTCTCGGTTTCTTTTGTGTCATGTTGTTTGTCCTAAATTATTGGTGCAAGGCAATGAATCAAGAAACGGGAAAGTTGGGCTCGACATGCAAGGCTTTTTTTATAAATAGTGATGAAGCTGTATCAACTTCACACTGGATTGGGTTTTCTTGGCTGCATTTTGGCTTAAGGTGATTGGGCGGTTTTTCTCTGAGTTAGGTTATTCTTGCAAAAACAAGTTAATTATGGTTTAAATCAGTAAATATGGAAGGAGAAAATAATATATAAAAAAGAAAAACTTAGGGAATGCGTGAATGTACTGGTGTGGAGTCCTTGAATGAATTCGAATAGATTGAACTTGAATAGATTGAACTTGAATGCTTTGCTTGGTTAATTTATAATTCTTTATCATGTCATCTTACTTCATGAATATTGATATTGCAAATACTTATGGTGAATATTGATATTGCAAATACTTATGGTGCATGGAGTTTGTAATGAGTTATTAGTGATTGTACTATTAATCAAAAGTTTAGTGCTCGCTATTGATTGTAGTGTTTTGTATAAAGAATTTAGTATATGCTAACAACCCCAGTGAGTAATTTAAGGGTACGTAAAGTATGCTTTAATGAACGGTGTAAGATGTTGCTCTGATCTCTTAAAATTCAAAAAACATGTTGAAGTGTGTGTCTAAGTAGTATTAATGATTTGAGGCTAAAAAATATCACAATCAGCCTGTCGAGCTCAAAAGATGTTAGGCTAGGGTTTTTGATCATTTGAGGTTGGCCCACACTACTAAGGTATTTGGTTATTCAGGCATGGCTCGAAAAGAGGAGGACTTCTAGTAGTTGGAGAGTGACCTGAATGACCAATGGTTTCTTTCTTTGTTTTTTTTCCAAACTTCTGGCTTCATCAAATAGCATTGCCTTTCATAATCCAGGAAGAAAATGTTATCTTTGCCTTGATGGGTTTACATAGAATGGTTTTGTTGGTTGGTCAATTTTGGCAAGGCTTTCATTCACTGTTGACATGAGCACGTACCAACATTTCCAAAGGCAAAAACATATATATCCACCTTTTATTGCTTCCACCATAGTTGTTAAGAATGTCGTTCTAGAGTTCATTAATAACGGGCCTCACCCAACATAACTTGTTCAACAATAATGCAGTGTAAAAATAGAAAAAAAATCTTTACATAACAAAAGTAACAAGAATTTTCTGGTGGTTTGGTTCCAAGCTGTAAAATATTTGTAGGTTTCATGTGGATTTCACATGATAAAACTCATGAGAGTTGGAATCACAACTTGTATACTATTATGGCTGCTTGCGTAAGGTTTTTTTTATTTGTTTTTGTCACTTTCATGGTTAGGCTCGCATGCAATGTTTAGTTAAAGGAGTCCTAAACTTGTACAAATGCAATAGAACTAGTAACAATTAAGTAGAAGAATTCCATACATCCAATAATACATGATAACATAGAATCTTTTCTCTAATTTTCTTCTATAAAAAAGTATTAGCAGACCATCACACATTTTTGATGCTGAGCTGCAACATACTTCACACATTTTTCTTTTGTTGTTTTCTTCTTGAGAAATTGTTTAGATTTTAGACTGTAACTTTCATATGGATATTGACAAGTTTTGAAGGTTTTCCATTTTTAGTACCATGTTCCAAGTAAAATATAATGAATGAATGCATTTTAAAAGTAAACAAACAAAAAAATCAAATGTAATTTATTTTATCATTATTAGGGGGGCTTTATACTTGTAAGAACCAATGATTTTCTTGTGATAGAGTTCAATTTAAAGTAAAAAATAGAAGTTATCATGATTAGAATATTAGACTGATAAGAAACTCTTGATCACGTGATCAAATAATCTCTAAATAAATAAATAATAATTTAAAAAGTTAAAAATCAAATTTGATAGAATTTTGATCTAGAAGTAATTCTGCACCTAAAAACCAAAGGTATTGGAAAGAGAATTGGATCTAGAGATAACCTTATATCTAAGAATTCTAAATATGCGAATGATACCACAAAGCTATTTAATTTTTGATAAGTTAGTGTGCGATCTTTATCACTGCAAATAAAGATTGTTTTGCCATAAACAAACAAAAAGAAAACTCATGTATATTCTTCAATTTCCTGATGAAAAGATATAATATAATATTTTCTAACTAACCCCAATAGACCCCTTTTAGGTTGCATGTTAATAAGGTTAAACTAGTAATCAACTAATATAAATCTAATAATGAAATAAACCCCTAAATAATATCTAATGATCTAAAACAAACTTAAATTAAAAATAATTATTCAACATTAAATAAATAAATAAAATAGGATAATAAAAAAAAGTTTTCATGTTAAAATTCTTCAATGTAGTCTGAATCTCTAATTTTCATATAATCTTAGTAGATTTTCAATGCTGACTTTAAACATGTTGTTTTTTTCTTGTCTGTATGAATTATTAGGCTTACAATATATAATTAAAAAACTTGAGATGTCTAGTTTTCATTACAACTTAAATTGTGACTAAATTCTACATATAGCTCTATATAGTCCTAAATAGTACACAAAGATTTAGTATTGGTCCTACCAAATCCACTTTACCTTTTTCTTCCATTCTAAATAAACTTTTGAATTATTCTTCCCTTGAAAAACCAACATTTTTAATTTAATTGTACCAAAATCTTTACCTCACTCAGAATTATGGTCCTAGTACCTATAATTATCCATCTAGCTAAAATTATCACCATATTTTCCCCTTTCAAACTAATAATTTTGGTGATGTCCAAAACATTCTTTATGTTTCAGGGTCACTTCTTCAAAATTAACATCACTCATGTCCGCATTATCAGCCACAAACTCATCTACATTAGTGTTAACTCGTCGAATAGCCTGCCTAACATTAAATTATGTTCTCTCAAGCCTAATTTGAATCCTACCATGATTATTAACATGTTGTCTTTCTAACCTATCCAACCCATCCTCAAATTTATTGGTCATTTGATCCATCCGCTGAACCGTAATACATAAATGAGTTACAATTTAATTATCTCCTCTCTATAGTGCCATGTTGTTGTTTACCTTCGATATCTTTGAATATGAAAATTGGTTAGTTGACAAGAAATATATCTTCTTCATCCATTCCTTCATATGTTTATACTCCTTTTATATTTCACTTAAATATAGGCTTTTTATTCAAATATGCTAGTTACACTTTTTTTTTCTTTTATTGTCACACCTTTCTTTAACTCTTGCAGAACTGAAATCAAAACCAAATATAATAGTCGTAATAGTGTATCCAAATATGTGTGAATGACTTAATAAGTAATAAAATATAAAAATAAACAAAGATGAAACTATGATTACAATTTCATGAGTAACAAGTGAATTTATATTAAAAATAGATATTTTTAAAGATACAAAAGAAAAAAGATGCAAAGGTTATATTAAAAAAATAAACCTAAATATATCAATTATGATATTATTATATTGTTATAATTGAAAAATAACAATAGCAAAACAAGTTTGACTTATAGACACGAATTAGACTCATTATAACAAGTTCTAATCTCAAATTTAATTCCTATAGTAATCGAACTTCAAATGACCTCAAATTTTAAATGGGATGCGATGCGATGAGAACCTTAAAACCCAATATAGAAAAGTTTAGAATGTTCTGAATTTATTTGACTTGAAATTCCTTTTTGATGCAAATCTAACCTATTATGATAAGTTTTAATCCCAATCTTGGTTACTATAGCAAATGATCTCTAAATGAGCTTAAATTTTATATGAGGTGTGATTATGAATCTTAGAATCAATATATAAAATCTTAGAATTTTTTGAATTGGTTTGGTCCAAGTTCTCCTTTGTTAACAAAAATGACTTTTGAAAGTTTGTTTTTTTTTTTTTTAACTCTTTGTGCTATTGATATATTTTGAGATAGAAACAAACTAAAATAATATCATTTTTTAAGAATCCCTAGATGCAAACTACTAAACTCTGGACACAAAATAATCAAAAATCGAATAAAAGACAACTAAAGTTAAGGAAGCCAAAACTAACAAGAAAAAAAAATAAAGGATAGAACCTGAGTTTAAGAGCCTAGCTCTGATACCAACTAATGTAAATCTTTTGATTATGTGGTCAAGCAACCCCCAACGAGGTAGATAAAAATTCAGAAAGTTGACAATAAAGTTTGATAAAACCTTGACCTAGAGGTAATCCTATGCCTAAAAACCAAAGGTATTAGAAAAAGACTTGTATCTAAAGATAATGTTATATCTAAGAATTCTAAGTATGTGAATGATGCCACAAAGTTAGTTAATCTTCAATAAGTTAATGTATGATCTTCGTCTCTACAAAAAAATATTGTTATGCTAAAAAAAAAACTTACATTTATTCTCCAACTTACTGCTGAAATTTACAGCTAAAAAAACATAATATAGTCTCCTCTAACTAACCCTAATGAACTATTTTTGGGTTGTAAGCTAATAGGCTTAAACTATAAATCAACTAACATAAATCCAATAATAAAATAAACCCTTAAACAATTTTTAATGGTCCAAAACAAACCCAAATTAAAAAAAATTATCTAAAATTAATTAATTAATTAAATATAATAATAAAAACAAATTCTTTATGCTAAGATTCCTTTATGTAGCCAAAATCTCTAATTTTCGCACAATTTTGATAGATTTTTAGTGTTGACTTTAAACACGTTGTTCTCTCTTGTCTAGATAAATTAGTAAGCTTATCATAAATGATTGGAAAGCTTGGCATGTATAGTTTGTATCACAACTTGAATCAAAGCTAAATTACACTTGTAGCCGCAGATATATCTTAAACAGTATACAAAGTTATAGTCTGATATATTTGATAAGATTTATCTGTAACTTTGAATCTTTAAAATAACATATTCCTAAACTTCATTTGACCTCAAAATTTACCAAAATATGATTTCATGTGTCTAATATCTTTATGTAAAATTTCAGTTTATTTTAATGTATTATTTAAGAGATATGCATGACTTTAAAAAATTGATCAACATATATTTTAATACCATATTTAAAACTGGCTTGGAGTTAAAGGATTAGAATATTTGATGTAAGTATTTCTTTAGCTGAATGAATCAACTATCCTAGATTTTATCATAATATAAATTACAATTATTTTTGTTTTTTATCAATTAAAAATAAAATATCAAACACTTCTTATAAACTTTTATGAAAACTATATTCCAATTTGACTGAAATGCTGGAGTCAAGCAATGACTTGAATCACCAAAAGGAGGTTATTATCTAGTAAAGCGCAATAGAAGCACGGGCTCTGATCGCAAGTGCTCTCGGCTTGCTCCACATCCAAAACGTTGCCTCTACCTACTAGACTTCGTTGAGAAGAAAAGATGAGCTAAAATAAATGAAACATATACTATTCATTTTATACCAATTTTATAAGACAGGAAGTCCATGTAGACTTTAACTTGGATTATAATGCTCTCAATACATGTATTTATACTAACATAGAGATAATTCTAGAGATTTAAAGAATAACTATATCATAAATAAATCGTACAGAATGAAAAGTACAAATTGAATTTAAACTTTAAAATTAATTCCAACAGCTCAATAATCTAATTGTAATTGTTGTTGCTGTTGCTAGGTTGGAAATGGAGGCTTAAATAAGTAAATTAGTAGGAATTACCAAAGGTTGACTTTTTTTAGAGGAAAAGGCCACAGGTTGGGAACCTTGATGCGTTCAGATTCCAGTCCCCTGATTTAGAAAGAAATGAGCTATGTTTAAATTGTGACTTGATTGTTATAAAATACATAAAGGAATACAAGATATATTTTACAAGGATATCATAAAGGCTTTGGTTGATCGATCAAGGATTAGCATGGTTTTGATGGATTGAAATGTTTTGCTGAAAATGGAGGTGAAATCGGTGCAGGCCTTTGCAAGTCTCCAAGATTAAGCATTTGTCGTAACCGGAAGTTATTGTGCTGATACATGGTGAAAGGCGGGGAAGGGAGAAATAAATGAAAAACTACTCCAAAGCTGAAAGCAGACGGAGATAAAATTCACTTCTCCGTCGCAGCAGGATTTTATGTGTATCCCTCGATTACTACGCTCATTTTATGGGAATCATGGAAAACTTCAAATAATTGTGTGCTATCTTGATGTTCTAGTTAACTAGAAAGCTATATATATTGCCTTCAGTGGAACCCTAACCCTGACATGAATATCATTGCACGTTAACTGGCCTCGGCAAAGCTCTCCATTCATCGCTCGTCTAGAATATCATCACCATTAACATCAAGAATCTCAAACAAGAGGGACACGCATCTGATTTACCAAACAATTTTCGTACTACAGATATAAACCCAAATCAGAACTAATACAAATGACTAGAAAAGCTGCAACAAAGCATGAACAAATATGCCTAAAGTTTACATGCAGGCACAATTGCAATCAATCCTAGGTCATTTATGTCAAAGGTGTTCTTCAAAGACAAACAACTGTGTTTCCAATAGTCAATGAACTATACTGATACCATCAAATGTAAAGAAACATGGTAAGATAATTGAAAGGGGATATATTTCTTGTCAGTAAAATGCTCACAGTAAGTTTAAGTTATAGGGTACAAACAACAACTGTCTAGGATCACAAATATCGTTTCTGTATACTTACAAAGATTCATTTAAAAATCACTACAAAGATCTACAAATCCACTCATGATATAGTAAACAATTAGATGAAAAAATATATAAATCACCAAGCCTGCACATGCAAAAGCTACCATATCATGTGCAATTCAAGGTTTTCATGATCTATACTAGATGAAAAAAATCAACAATGATGATGGCTTAGTAAGGTAAAAAGACTCTCAATCCCACAATCATAAGAGAATCCAACTATGCAATCATGAAGACGTCCCATAAGCAATATGCACTCGTAAATTACATACATTGGAATCATGTTTGTAGCATCCAATTAATTCTTACTCAAACAATCACAAACTACATATTTGAGACTGGCATATTAATTCTACTGCATTCTTAAAACCGCAATGTGCCATTCTAATTTTAGCCTAAGCTACTACATTTCCAAATATATTCCCATGTTTATATGTTAAACTTAAGAATTACACAGTGAAGACCACCAATTAGACAAAAACGTTTATAGAACAAACCTAGACCCAACCAAGTACCAATTCCTAACCAAATTGAATAACCTAATTAAAAACAAATCACTGTCCCAGCACCCTACCAAATTCCTAGGCCTATCCCTGCTTGCATTCAGAGCAACTACCTAGTTCCAATTCCAATCTAAACCCATAAATGATAGACAAAAAATCCTACTAATGTTTCAACCAATTAGACTCGAAAGCATACACAATAACATAACCCAGCTACTTAAGCCACTAACCCCCAGCTACCCAGTTCTGGTCTAAACCTACAGGATCCAAACAAACACAGTCCCAATTACACTTTCAGCAGTAAAAAAATTAAAAAAAGACAACAATAAGAGTATCAGTAACAAAGCCTCAACAGAAAGTAACAAAATCCAGGTCACAGTAGAAACCTTAAAGTCTCCAAGCATTAACAAAAAAGATAGCATACTAGCAGTATCGAGAAAATAGCTAAATCATTCAAAACCTCGTCCTTGTAAACACAAACCAACTAAATATTTCATTTCAGGCATACCAATTAGTCCACATTCTGCATGATGTCCTCAGCAGTGAACTTAGTGCCCTTCTCTTTATCTCCAACAGCGCGTCCCTTTGCCTTGCGATCCAACAAAGACTTCCTATCCTTATCAAGCCTCAACTTGGTAATAACAACCTTGGACGGGTTGATACCGACATTAACTGTAGACCCATTCACCTTCTCACGTGTAATCCTCTCGATGTGGATTACCCACTTTCTGCGATAAACTTGAACCACCTTGCCCTCACGTCCTTTATAAGTCCCACGAACAACCTGGACTTCATCGTCCTTGCGGATAGGCATGGATCGGACGTTGTACTTCTGGCGGAGATCGGTGGACAGTGGGGCGCTCATTAGGATCCTGCGCAAGGAGGAGGGCGCCGAGAAGTGGGCCTTCCGATTCTTGCGCCTAGAGGAGGAGACTCTAGGGTTGTACTTCATGGTGACGGTTGTTGTGGCTACTGCAGCTGCGGGGGTCAGGGGTTTTTTGGGAGAGGGGCGCTGCGGAGACGAAATTGGTAACGGAAACTGAAGGCATTTATAAAGGGTGAAAGGATGTGAGGGACTAGGGTTTTAAGTTTATGGTGGGCTCCAGGGTGGGCCTGATTCTGTGTAATTGGGCTGGAATTTGATTTGATTTTATGCCCTTTAAGTTGGGTTGTTTTAGTTTTCTTTTTCCAATTTTACCACTAAATTATTTACAAAATAATTGATTTGTTGGTTTTCTTTTTTCTGGTACAAATACTTGAGTCAACACTAGTCTTATTAACATTTTAATTTAATTTTAAATATAATAAAATAATGCATTTATATTATAAATAAATTTTTAAATATCATGATTCTTTTTAATTACACAAGCAAAAAACAAAAAAAAAATTATAAATCAATAAACCAATAAAGAATTGTTAATTTTAATAAAATACTAAAATAAAAGATATTTTTCTAGATATATATACAAATATTAAACCCTACTTTTTAATCTTGAAGTTTTTTTATTTCATCTTCAAAATTATTTTTTTTCTAAGAATAAATGATTTTTATTTTTATAAATGCATCAAACAAATGTAATTTATTTATATAAAATATAAAAGAAAAAAAGTTTTAGATAAATTGCATTAAACTCTTTGAAAATTTATATAAAAAATAACAACTATTTAAAAATTTAATCTAATCTAAACAAGTTTAAAAAATAGGAGAGATGATATTAATTAAAAAGGTAAATAAAAAATATAATGAAAAGAAAAATAAAATAAAATAAGGAATGGTATTAATTAAAATTAAAAAACATAAAAGAGAACACGCGATAGGGCCTCACAGGTTAGGCCCGTTTATTTGAAGACTGAGGCCGATGCTATCTGATTTGTTACGGTCTTCTGTAATAGGATGATCTTATGTAATAGGATCTTGGACAAGGGGAGCGACTAACAAAATCTTCTTCATGGTTATAGCTAAAAGATCATCCAAGTATTTACCCTCTTAACAAAATCTTCTTCATGGTTACAGCTAAAAGATCATCCAAGTATTTACCCTTAATCTCTCTCAAACTCCTGACAAACATTATTCCAGATGATTGTTTCAAGTATTGAAGAATTCAGTATTTAAAAGAAAGAAAATCTTTCGTAGAATCTTGAATAATATTCCTGAGCTCTTGAAGGCATGAACTACAACAAAATTTTTTTTATTGCCAATAACCACAAACTCAACAGTGGCGAAGTTCATGGTTGAAAGAAATCACAAGTAAAAAAATCTGGTCTTAATATTTTCAGGATGTTTGAGAAGCTACTACTTGCAGTATCAAATGGTCGCATCAAGTTTTGCTAGAGATAATTTGGAAAGATCTGAAATTAAAAAGAAAAGAGTAAGAAATTGAGATTGTTTGCTGCTATTTTTTTTTTCTACAACAGGTTGTTGCATGTCTAACTATTTCTGCTACTCTTTTCTCCATGTTATTTTTCTCTTTTGCATTGCTAGAAAAATACGGTGCAAAATGGTTATGATAATCATGTTTTTAGCAAGAACAATCCTCAAAACAATCAAGCATGATGAAGAATCATGTCATGTTATTAAACAATGTGATTTTCACAACATTATTTTGATTTGCCGCTGTTTATTTGTTTTTCTTTTTACATTAGGTTGCTGCAAATTTGCCAATTTCTTTATAGGAGAAACATGCATTTTCACCCCACTTTACTTTACTTTAATTAAAATTATGCTTTTATACATATTTGCTAAATCTGTGTTGATTTTCTCATTTACATGGGACTGTTTTGCTTTACAAAATATCATGCATTCATCTAGCTGGGAACCAGAAAGAACCCGTCCAAAATGAACCACACATCAAAACCCACCCACAATTAGCAGCACCCTCGATGCCAAAAGGATGATGTACAGCGATAAATGCACAATAATGGCTGCTACCTCAAATTGCCACAGTAACACATTACACACCAACTCTAGTTCTTCTTCTTCTTCTTTTTTTTTTTTAATTAACAGGAGGGTTTACATCAACTTGCAGGTTATATAAATCTTTAATAGCACTATAAAAAACTCTCAGTAGCTAACCACACTAGTTTTTATTAGAGAAGAAACAAGACCACACTTGTAAATTTGAGGAAAAAACAACCAATTGAGAACCATTTGAAACCTCATCTCAAGTGGATGTCAATGCAGAGAACAAGTGCCCCCATCAACCAAGAAGGCAGACGAGAAGATATCAAGCCACTGTTCAAATCGACAATGTTTCTAGTTTCTAGTTTTTTTTTTTTGTTTTTTTTTGTTGTTCGTTGTTTACACACACATATATATATAAAACAATAATGGGATTGAATTCGAGAAGGCAAGTTTAGTTGGGTCACACAAACAAAATTCTGTGATGATGGGCTTAGATTAATGGGCCGCGTGTATTTGCCATGGATGATCTTGTGCTTTTCTGTTTAGGGCTTCTATTCCCTCTCTCCTTTTTAACGAAACAAGATCTGAATTTCCGAAACGGATAAAAAAATGCATTGCCATTTCAAAATCAACAGATCCTTTGTGGTTTTGTTCCTTCACATTTTCTCAAATTGATTGCTTAATTCCTACTGTATTATGCTTCTTTAAGATCTGTTTGGCTCAAAATGGCTAGAGGGAGAGTGAAAAAGATTGTCAAAGAATCTGCCTCGAGTAAACAAGAGAACCAGCCCCAGGTTGAAGAACCCGAACAATTCCCATTAATTGACCAAGCAGGTACTTTTTTTTTCAAGTTTCTGCTTCTTTGATTCTTTTTTTTTCAGTTTTCAAGTAAATTAGCGGTGAATGGAGGGAAAGGAAATTGGGTTTCGCTGGAGATTATGAACCCATTTTTTCATTTTCTTCTCGGGTTGATTTTTACTTAGTTAGCTATTTTTTAAGCAGTCAGTCGTATCTGAATTATAAAACAAAAAACGTAGGTTTTTTATTTATTTTCCTGGGGTTAAATTTGGGTTTATCTGTTTTGTGCAGTGGAGCGTCAAATTGCGGCAATTAGGGCAATGCGTGATGTGGGAATCGAGCATTTGCTAACAGAATTGCGGTTGCTGCGATCGTACTTTACTAAGGAACAGCTGAAAACACCTGTTTTGCAGTTTTTTAAAGAAAACCTGCCCAACTTGTCTATTGAAAGAAATGAGGAAAATGGAGAGTTTCTTGTGAAATTTAATGAAAATGTTGATGGTTTTTCAGATGGGGGAAACATGAATGCTTCTCTCTTACGTCGTTTGTCCATGGCTTATCCTAGTTGTTCTGCTAACTTATCTGTTGGTCATTTTGGATTATCAAGCGTTGCAGGTAAAACAAAAAAATGGAGAATGGAGATGGGAATTTGTTTTTATAGAAGTTAGTCGCATATCTGACATGGGTTGCTTGATTGGTGGCAGTGAAAACAAGCATATTTGGCGCAGCTGATCATTTGCAGATGACGGACCTTGTATGTTTCATATAATTTTATGTTTCACTTTATGACACTAGAATGGCAACATAGTTTTTTTTACAACCATTCGATTCCTTATTTGAAGGGTGTGAAGAGTTATCTTTCCTCATATTTGTTGCATTTGCAATGGTAGGAAGGTTTTCTTATCATTAAAACAAGTTTACTGGTTGATGTGTGTTGTTTGAAGATGAAAAGTCTGTAGTTTGAACCTTATGAGCACGCTCCTTGAACGGTGAAGAAATTAAAAATTTCTAACCTTCTCTTTCCTTATTTTTCATTTACCCAAAAAAGTCCATTTTTTCAGATATAGCTAAACATGTTTCTTTATGCATTAAGCTTTTGTAAAGGCATGCATTTTTAGGCCATCCAAACACCTCCTGGTGTTAATGATTAAGGCAAACTTCCATTCTTTGTTATACGTCAATTAACATTTCTTTTTCATAGGTTTTGGAGGGTCAATCTGATTCTCAGATGCTTCGGATGCATGATGGTGATGGTCTCCAAACTCCTGGGGTTAGTAGCTTCTCCACGATCTTTAACTGATTTTCATCCTCTTGTTTTTCCTTCTATTAAGTTGTGTGAGAAACATAAATGATCAATTGGAAGACATGACTATCCTTGTAGGTTCTATAAATTTCTTTAGCTTCTCTTACAGTAATGTATTGCAAGCTGCAAGCTGTATTTGAGTGGCTTGTCTGTCACCCAAGCATTTTTCCAGAACCACCATGCTGTCCATTGCCTAGAGTGTTTTATTGAATGTTGTGATGAAAAAACTCTTGGAGCAGTCAAGAGCATTGATAAAATTATTAATTAGTGGTTGGAAGTTTAGATAATTGTTTATCAAATCAAATTGCCTTTGGCAATTGAGTCCTTCATGACATATAGCCTGCAACCCTATTCAGGTGGAAATATTTGGAATCATTAGGAAAGCATGTTTCTGTTGCACAAAAGTCTTCATGAAAGCCTTTTCCTGTGGATGATGTTTTCAGTGGGCTGCTAGGCAGCTCCATTGCTATGAATTGACTGATCCTGGGCATGTCTCATGAGCTCTTTTTTTAAGGTTCTAATGAATATCACATTGAAACTTAAGGAGTTTTATTCTCTTTTTGCATCTATGTGATCTGATGTTGCATCCAGATGGCAATTCAATTTGCCTTCTTAAATTTTAATCACCAAAAAAGTCCAGTGTCTGACATGCCTTCATTGATGATGCAGGTCAGCAGTCAGAGACTGTCCATTGGCATGACACCAAGAACTCTAAGACTTCCCAAACCTGGTGAAATGCTTCTCTCTGTGCGGGGCTCACCTCTTGGTGTCTACAAGGAAGATAACATGGAAGCCATACATGGTATGCTTTTAATGGAAAAGTATTTTCAATGCCTTTGCAATGTTTGATTTACATACTGCATGGATGAGTGGATGAGCATGCCCTTTATTATGTCATACTTTTGAAAGTTGTTCAAGTCTGAAAACTCTTAATAAACGATTTGTCCTTGTTTCCCTTGTATTATATATGTCATACTTTGATTCTGATGGACAAAATGCTGATTGCAGAGTCAGACGAGGATTGACAGGATTTATACCATCCAATTAGTCATTGTTTAGGAGATGCAGCACTCACTGACCCTATCGGTTCTAAAGTATTCTGTACTTGTACAAGCTTAGTGTACTATGTATGTTCGTGGTTATTCTTAGTAGAAAAGTAGTCTCGCCTGTTGACAATCTGCCGTGCAAATTTCTCACTTAAATGGGCCTCAGTTACAAGATGCGGACCCATTTATTCCAAATTAATCTGCTAGGATTCAATGGAACGACGGCAGTTGATTTCTTTTGGATGTGGGCATTGAATTGGTATTTTGACAACACCTTGATCATGAGCTAACATCCCAGACGTGCTAGCTTCATTAGATGTGATGGCTCTTTCTTCTTTTCTGGTATCATTTGTTATCTGTGTACAGCTTTGCAGCGGAAACCCAGAATAATATCTCGTTATTATAGCCATGATTAAACTGTGTCAAACTGCTTTTCGGCCGACACTACAGCACCCAATTGGCAGCACCATCACCACTTGCTGTTGTCATAAGTGGTTTGACAGTTCAGTTGATGGATTTCTTTCTCTGCCAAGGGAATGAAAACAGCAATCGAATGGTCCAAGTCCGGTCTTTGTGGTGAAGGCTAAAACAGTTGCTGTCATGTAATAGCTGCAATTTGCCATGAACCATCAATGAAGAAAAAACATGGGTATCTAATTTAAACTTCGCCTTTACAATGCTATTTTATATATAAAAAAGATTGTACAGTACTATCTTGTCTTGCATCAAAAAAATAAAAACAATACTACCGTGTCAATTGTGGAAAGACAGTCCCCATGTTCAAGGTTTCCTCACAATGATCGAGTAGATATCGAAGGACCAGTATAATCCTAGCTTGACAGCCGTTTTCCCCTTTCTTCCCCTCCCCTTGTAGCCCCAAGCTACCTCATGTGTTAAAGTGAGAAAGTAGCACAGAAAGTTACATCAAGGATCTCAGGAGGGCTCGCCTTTATCACGTCAAGTGTTGTATAATTTAGCGTGCTGGGGGGGAGATGCCTGCGACATCCTAAGGAATTCTACTTCTAAAATTCTCTATTTTGGGTCAAAAAAGCAAGCATATTAGCTTGCAGTGTACCAAAAATACTTTGAAATGCATATAAGCCTTCAGCAAACAATGAATTTTAGAGCATGTTCAAAATTATTTGAAAAGGAGGAAAAAAGAAATTTGTTCTATGCATTTGGGCTGCTAGAAGAAAACAAAACAACCAAAAAAAAATCAAGCAGGAAAGGATATGATTGCTACTGGATTTTTACTTATCTACATTATGAATATACTAATCAAAACACCAGAACCATTCCAGCCACAGAAATTTGCTGAAATATGATTTATCTGGCTTGGTTTTTTAGGTAGCAAAAGGAAGGAGAAGCAGCATTAAATCTTGCATGTAAATTGGTCAGGTCCATAGCTAGAATGTCACGTTTAAGCCAACAAGCAATCTTACCACTGAAACAAAGAAAAAAAGGCTGGTTAAGCTGCTGACACAACCGCTTAGGTTTGGCGACAAGGATAATTTTCTTTATCCATAAAGAATGTAACTAGTTTTACTACTACAACCGTGCTTTATTAGGTCGCTGATGCCGAATATCTGTAAACCTAAGTTGAAATGCAGACAGAGAAGATACACCCAAAAAGCTGGTGCAGCAAGTAGTACATTCAAGATATCTTGAGGCATACTGAATTTGAAAATAAAAGTAAATATAGTGAAGGATGTTGATTTTCAAGAAACAAAGCAAGAAGAACAGCAAGACTATGATCAGGAGGCTAAAAGGACAACAGAATACATACCATGCTGTGTGCTGTCAAAATCATTTCAGCAGTCTACCAATCAGGGACTAAATTAGCCAACTGTTCCATTGTGATATGAACTTTACAAAATCCTTCCGGGCTGGAAAAGACCAGAAAAAATCATGAAACAAACTACCAATCATTCTGCCAAATTCATGGCATCGTTATGTGCACTGCTTGAACCCTTGAGAGGAATGGCAGAATCCGGACTTGCCACTGAAGAATTGGAAGCTCCGAAAGCATCCAAGGAGGACTTCTTATTACGGATGATGCCATCTTTATCCATATGCTTTAGCAACTTTTGCACAAGCTCCTTCATGTTAGCTTTTGTGTATTCCCTGTAAGGATGTTTATATGTCGATGAATTTGGAAGCAACCCTACACCATGTGCATTTTCAAGAAGTATATGTGCTTCCATGTGCAAACCATTCATACAGTAAACGTTAAGCATGACAACTACGGAGGAAACTTTGATCTCCTTACCTGATTCAATCATATTATCAAATATATCTCTGGCATTAGAAACAGTCACAGATTCCATACACCATGATGAGACTCTCGTATGTAATGAAGCCCGGTGTGCATCTCATATTAGATCTTCTTGAAAACACTCTCTGCTTTATCTTTCAGCCGCGCCTTCCCATAATTTACTATCATAGAATTGAATGCAGGCGAAGTTGGTTTTCCTTGGACCTAGCAAACTCCTAAACACTTGTTCCATCTTCTCAAATATTGCTTCTTCCCATATGAATCAATCAGCAAATTAAAAGTAATAATGTCAAGCTTACATTGATAACTTTTCATGCGAGAAAGTACATATTCCATTTCTCAGATAATCCCATTTTCCCCACATGCATCCATCACACAATTACATGTGTATATATCAGGCGAAACAACATCAAGATCTTTAAATAAAGCATTAACTTGAATTATATTTCGAGCTTGAAATATTATAAGTCACAACATTGGGTTGGCACCATTCAATGCCTTTCATCTTCCCAAAGTACACAAGAGCTTTAGTCGGTGGCGGAGCTAGGATAATTTACCGACTCAAAACTAATGTAACAAGATATATAATTTTTTTCTTCTAATCTACGATGCATAAGTTGTAAACACAAAAGACTGCATGATTTAATTTTGTGCAAATAACTTACTATAAATATAAAACAATCTTTGTACGCGGGAAGAGGGTGATAGCAATACCAAATAGAATCAAAATTATAAAATAAATTGTATCTTTATGATACATTCATTATTTTAATTTTATTGGTCTTCATACCTATAAAAAATAAATATACAAAGTTTATGAAAAACATTAGCCAAAACAAAATATTATTTATGTTTGATAAATTTTTAAATAAAGTAAAATAACAAAAAAATAATAATAAAAAAAGATTCTTACATATTTATTTTAATTATGCTCGTTATTTTTTCATAGAATATAAATTATCGATTATAATATCTATCATGAATCTTTCTATAATTTTTTTATATAAATAATCAAATAATCTATAAAAAATTATCCTCCATCTGATTATGAATTTTTATTTTAACAATTTTCATTGCAAAAAAACTCATTCAATAGTTGTCATAATATATCGAATCAATTTGTTAGATAATGGATAAATTGATGATTTTCTAGTTTTTACCAATCCTTAGCATAATTCAATAATTGATA
>NW_011499867.1:1862621-1872144 GCF_000495115.2 Populus euphratica | reverse complement strand
TGGGGCTAACTGTGGTGCGACTGGTGCTTGCGCAGCTGGTGCATTGCTTTGATTGGGAACTTCCAAATGGAATATTGCCATCTGAAGTGGACATGACTGAAGAGTTCGGTCTCGTAATGTGCAGGTCCAAGCATCTAGTAGCTATTCCTACATATCGCCTTAACAAATGAAACTAAAAGTGTCAGTGTCTTGTTTTAGATCAAAATAACGTTCCCTGCTAAATTGATCCTTCAGGGATTCTGTGTGCTTTCTTGTTCATAGATCTTACCATCTTTTTAAGAGAAAATAAATGAGGTATGATGCCATTTCTTTTGGAAAACTAGATTAGCAATTCTCTGTCCGACCGATGGAAGAAGAACGTATATAAAAGCACCGTTAGACTTTACGACTTTGTTTATACGTAGCACTAGTGATTCATAGACACAGCATGATTGTTTGCTTTATGCATAACAAGTGTTAATAAATCAGAAGCAAATCTAGCCGTTTCTCAACTAGGTGTGACTATGGCCTCCAAAACCGTCAGACGTTTTTTTTTGCTAAGTACTGATATATGCTGAAGCAAGCCTAGCTATCAGTTTTAGACAAAAATATTAAGAAAATTATGTGTATAAAAAATCCAAATCAGTTTGGAGTTTGGACTCATAATGATATCAATGATCATAAGCTCAATCAAATCAGATTGAATTTCAAGATCTCTCATTCTTGAACTAATAAATTCTAAAACTTGTAAGAGATTACAAACCCTAATCGTTCAGGAAAAACATGGGAACAAAAATAACCATTCATGAATCAATTAGTCATTTTAAACCATTTACGAATGCACCCACAATGATAAACATGGGAACAATGCAACAGAATTGCTTCACTACCACTCAAGAGTTCCTCGAAGCAAACTGCACACGGCTGCTTAGCATAGCCTTCTTCAACTTTAATAACCTCCAAAGCCTCAATGGATGATTTAGTAGCAGGCGCAAAGTTCAACTCAGCCCCAATATCATCATATGAAGACTCAAAACCTGCTGGGACTTCAATTTTACCCTCCTATACAAAACCTTACGACTCAAGTAAAGATTATCCATAGCCATTTGCCGAGCACAAGTTAAAATCTTGTCAGTCATGAATGCCCTGGTAGGGATATTCAAATCACCAATAATACCATGGATAATTGATCTCGATGTTTCTTGGTCATCATTCAATAACAGATCACGATCGACGAAGACATCTTCCTCTTTCCATTCACAATCCACATCCACTACCCAATCTAACAATTTTAACAATGAAAATTTCTATTGGTATTTACATTTACAGTTCTCTAGTACATATATTACCGATAAGTTCATGGATGGAAACAACCCATCAAAAAAACTCTTATGGATAATTTATTATATATCGGTAATAAATAAACTGATGAATTTACAAATAAATAAAACACGTTAAAAAAATTTACATGCTTCATTCCGTCGATATCTCTATTGGTAAATTTAACATATCACCGTCATAAAAACTGTATGTAATGCCATAGGTGTTTTTATTTGTCCGTCGGTAAATATCTATCAGTAAATATAACATGTCATCGATAAAATATCATTTGTAATTCTATTAGTGAGTTAACAATAACAGTGACATTTACAATAATTCTTTTCTAATTCTTTCTTGAATATACCAATAAAGTTATTTCATCGGTAATCTTGTTAGTAATATTTTTTTTTTAAATTTATTGAATAAAAGTAGAAAAATAACTAAATAAATTAAAATAATATAGAAATCAAATATTTATTATAAATTTAAACATTTGTACATTCATGTACAATAAATCTAAAATAGAAGTGGTGTTGGAGGAGATGGAGGATGAGGATGCTGATTGTCATTGAGATCATGAGACCAATTAGGGGGTGCACATACACCACCTATCTGTGATCTCATCATCATTACCACTCGACGGAGTTTTTCATAATCAGTAGTGAGTCAGACCAACGAGTACATGCTTAGATAACCCATCTTAATGAAAAATATAAACGACTATAGTGTTAGAGAGTCTATATACCTGATTTCTATCGGATTCATCAGACGATCCTACCTCCAACCATAAATCCAGATGGGTTAAAGGATCCTTCTTGTATCTCTCTTTCAACTAGCTGTTACATGTATCTTAGAAAGAAAAAATAAATTCATCAAATTTAAGAAAATAATAACTTAAGAAAAAAATGGTTGAAAACGAACAAACCACAAAGTTCTAAGCTTGATTATCCATAAACTCCTAGATACGTTTTTGGTGGTCATCACTCTGCACATGTATTTTAACAAAAAGCTTTATCAAGCTTGGCTTGCATTTGACACGAGTAAAAGATTGATGTTTTCTCTCAAGTTTAGGAGTATCAAAGTAATAAATAACCCTGTAAGACTAGGGTCGAATCAGAGATTAACTATATAAATTAATAATAATAATAATAATGAGTTAAAGATAATTTTGAAATGTGAGATTAATGTGAGGATTAAACAATGATAAGAATAAATGTCAAGGTTAGAGGATTCACTAATGGATTTCAAATAAGTATAATATAAACTCTTTTTATTACTCAACTGGAACCACACACGAACAAGGTTTCAATCAGATGATTTGTCATTAATAACTTATTATAAATTATTAACATGATTATATTAGTTATGTTATTTTATTAACACTAATACTTTTAAATATTATCAGGAATTCATGATGCTAACTTATATTAACAACAAATCAAGTTTCTTTCATTGCACATGTGTCAATTGTACCATACAGTTGGTTATGAAGGATTAAACATTTATTGTACCAAGTGTTATACAACACAAATCTAGATTAACCATTCAACAATTAAGGTATTAAGAATTAATAAGATAAAAATGATAAGACATATTAATAAAAACTTTCTTGGATGTAAGCATTGAAATCCATATTGAATTTAGATTATACATATCCTAATACCATTAGTGAAATCTTTTCACATTGACATATTAAACTTATCTAAATATTATAAAGAAGAGAAATATAAATAAACAAGATGAGAACATAATTATATAAGTATAGTAAAGGAAATAAAAGACATAAACAAGATATTAATGAAACTATAACATGAAATAAAACTAGAATATTCAAACTAAAAAGAAAGAAAGGAAGTAAGGAAATGATCTTGATCTGAAAACCAAGATGTCTAAATATATGACAAATGCCTTATTTTATAGGCTAAAATTTAGAACTATTGATTAAGTGGGTGACCACCTCTTGACTTAGTGACAACACTTATCTTCTTATCTGAACAAAACATCATTGTTATATCAGAATTCGAACAGATAGTCCTCATAAAAGTTCTAGGTATTTATCTCAGCTTTCCAACAACAAAAGAATGAGCTCATTTGAACTTCTAGAACTCGAGATATGAGCTGGATACTCATTTAAACTTCTAAAACTCGAGATATGAGCTGAATACTAAACAGTGTTTGGGCTTCAAGATAAATTCTGACTTTTCATTTGTTGCTACAATTTGAACTTGAAAACAATCGTTTTGAATCTTGAACTCTTCATGAAAGTTTTAGGCCTATGTCTTTACTTTTTATCCATATAAATCAAATCTAAATCCAAGTTCTATAGCTCTAGTTATGATCAAATAACTGAATAGTATTCTAGTTTGAATTGAACCAGTATCTCTTCTCTAAGCTTAACTTTTTCTTTATCTTCTGAATTTTAATAGTTATATAAATCAATCAATCCTTTGAATTGTGAAGCATGCATATATTTCAAATAAGCATTTATCATAAATTAAAGATATCTTATATTATTAGTTTAAAAAAATGATAAAAAAACTAAAACAATCATAGACAAACCTCATGAAGCTAGGTTAATTTTCAAAGTTTACAACTAGTGAAATTTTAGACACAAGTTTAACCAATCTCAAATTCAAATCAATTACATGTTGAAGAATTAAATCGGGTATAAAAATATTGCTTTTGAAATTTTTGCAAAAGCACAAAAAAAAAACAATTAGAAAAATGAGAATAAAATCTATTAGGAAAAAAATTTACAGAGGGTGAATAAAAAGATGCAACTCTAAAAATTATCTTAGACTACAAAAAATGAAATGAGAATGAAATAAAAAAAATGTAATTCAATGAATTATTCCAAAAAAGAATATAACAAAAAATCAGTGTCTAAATGAAAAATAAATGAATGTATAGGGGTTGACTTGAAAAATCAGGTGGCAGGGCACAAATATTAAAAATTGAATAGGAAATAAAAATAAAAATAAAAATAAAAATAATCGATAACAAATTAGACTTCTCATAAATACAAGAGTCATATATCGAATACAAGATAATAACATAAAGCTAAAGCCACCTTAAAAGGGCCTTTTTAGCTACTGAATTTAGATGTTGAATATAACTAAGTAAATGATATATGCTCAACATACATTTTTTTTTAATTAATAAAATACTCAAATGAACATATCCCAACCAATTTATTAAAAAAAAATAAAAATCAACACTCATAAGCATGTGTCTTGTGTTACTTGTTTTCAAGCTCTCTTGACACAACATACTTAGAATTGTATGGATTTTATTCATAAATGAATTCAACATCATGATTATATCTACTAGTAGATACATACTACTTTTTAGACAAGAGTATCTTGATTTAAGTTTTGAAAGTAGTACACAGACAATAATACTAAACAATAAATAATCCTAACCACCTTATACTTGGAGATAAAATGTTTAACAACAATGATGAATCAAGGATAAGCTAATATAAATAATTTATGATCATAATTCAAAAGGTAAAATTGTATAAGTAAAATAAAAAAAAAAATAATTCTAGATGGGATCAAACTGGAGTTAGAGATTTGATTATATGATATTAGAGTAGTGTTTGACATTGTGATTCAATCATATTTTTTTCTAATTTTTTTAGTTTTAAATTTATTTATAATTTTAGATTGTTTTGATGTGTTTTTAATAAAAATAAATTTTTAAAGATAAATTTTTAAACTAAAAACATTTTGAAAAAACATCTATACCAAACTCCTAAATAAATCCTAGATTTTTTTTTATTTTTTTTAGAAAGAGTAGATAACTTTAGAAAAAGTAGGAGTTTGTTGGTAAAGAACCATAAGTTTGAGGGAACTCTTAAGAAATAAAATAAACAAAAAGAAAAAAGGTAAGTTCTTTAGGAAGTGGAACCTTGTGATCTCTAGTCATGTTCAAGGGTTACACATAAGATTATTTTTCTAAATTAAATTTTAAAACCTAACTTATTAATTAAAACACCACTCAACTGACCTTTCATTATATTCTTTAATATTTTATTTGATTATTTATTGTATATGTCAACATTATAGTTTTTAACCTATTACGACGGTTAATCAAGTATATATTTCTAGTTACAAGTTAACTAAATTGATTAAAGTTAACTTGGTTTAATTTAATATTTTTTAGTTTATAAAAAAAGTAAAAATAATTTTATATTGAAAATATTTTTAAAGAAATTATGACTAATTTTTTTAGGCTAACCAAATCACAAGTTAACTTTTTTATTTATTAAATCATATTAAATAAATTCTTCTTATATTTTCATTGTACTTCGCCTGATTTAGGAGTTAGATTATAAAACAATGATGAAGATATTATTGATTATTTATCATGCTTCTATATATTGAGCCTATTAGATAATATAAGGTTTGTTTGATATATAGTGTTGTAATACATGGTTAAACTTATATTTTATTTTAATTATAATTTTAAAAATATTTATTTAATTAATAGAATAGATTCACAAAAACTCTTTATTAAAATCTAAAAACTATAATTTATATTTTTTTAAGTCGCAACCTGCGACAGCACGGAGTTTAAGATGTAAAGAAAAAAAATAAAATCCAGGAAGCCCAAATAATATATATATAAATTAGATGAACATCAATTTAATTTAACTTAAACAAAGAAAAAGAAATGGAAAGGTGATGTCGGTCATCTGCTGACAAATCTAGAATACCATAAGCTTGGGGCACTTTTGTTAGTTTGCACTTGATTTTAGTCTTTAATGCCGGCATGCTAAATAAAACACACAACTCTAGGAGAACAAGGAAATAAATAATAATACATACAACACTTTATGAGGTTGTCTAAAAATAAAATTTGTTTACGAGAAAAAAATTACTATATAATATAAAAATTACAATAATATATTTTATTAATAGAAAAAAATTAATAATTCCTCTTCTAATAAAAGTAAACATTTTAATTGGAGATTCTCTCACAAATACCTCATATAATTTCATTGGATCACTCTCCTTTTGTCTCTGTGCTTTGAACCTCTTTATTGTTGGCAGGGCATCCCATGCTTCTCCACTGAAAGAAATGGGGCACCGTTTTTAATTGTTGGTCAGCTTTCGGTGCATTAAATGTAATGTGCAAGAGTGGGGGAGTTTGGATAATATCAATTAGTTTTGAATAATTTATACTATCCTAAGTAACATGTTTGAAATCCAAATTGAAGAGTGTGTTTGTTTTTTTGTTAAAAAACATTTTTAATTTATTTTTTATGATTTTAAATTATTTTAATATGTTGATATTAAAAATAAATTTAAAAAAATAAAAAACTTATTATTTTACTATATTTTCAAATAAAAAATATTTTAAAAATAACTATTACTATAATATCAAACACAATATAAGTGGCTTTTCAGTATGATCCCAAACACTATAGAAGTCCCTTTCTATTGCTTTTCCTTTTTTTTATTGAAAAGAACATAGAAAAAACTTAGTTAATAAAAGCTGTTTTTACGTTTTAGAAGTTATTTTTTTAAATAACTATTACTATAATATCAAACACAATATAAGTGGCTTTTCAGTATAATCCCAAACACTATAGAAGTCCCTTTCTATTGCTTTTCCTTTTTTATTGAAAAGAACATAGATAAAACTTAGTTAATAAAAGCTGTTTTTACGTTTTAGAAGTTATTTTTTTTAAATAATTAATTTTGTTATTTAAAATAAAATTTTTAATATTTATATATTATTTTAATATGTTGATGTTAAAAATAAATTTAAAAAATTTTAAAAAATATTATTTTAATATATTTTTAAATTTTATTTTAAAAAGTAATCAGCAGGATTCTCAAAATAACTCTCAAGTATATAATATCAGTGGTGACACAATTAAACTTAATTAAGCAAATCATGCTTTTGTGCTTTTATAGCATGTCACGATCGATGTTAACATTTTTTTTTTAAATATTATAAAAAATAAGCACTACGTTCTCAAAATGACTCAAAGTATATAATATCCGTGATGACACAATTAACTTGAATTAAGCAAATCATGCTTTTGTGTTTTTATTGTATGTCACGATCGATCTTAATGACACAAGTCAAATTAAGTTCGATCAAAACAACGAACAACAACAACAACAACGTAACAACAACAACAACGTTGAACTTACCTCTCCTGTTTGTTTTTCCTTCAGGCTTTCGATTCATAAGTCACAATATCCAAGTAAATAAAAGGGTAGAGATTTTATACACTTCAAGAACAGCAAGCTATAGAATCACATCCATGGCTTGGATTTGGACTTCTCTAGCCTTTGTTGCATTATCTTTCTGCTTCAATTGTTAAGCACCAAGAACAAGAGACTACCGCCGGGTTCAAGAGGGTTTCCAATTTTTGGAAGTCTTCATATGTTAGGGAAGTTTCCTCATCGAGCTCTTCATCAGCTTGCTCAAAAATATGGCCCCATCATGCATTTGCGGTTAGGCCTGGTGCCAACCATTGTTGTCTCTTCGCCTGAAGCTGCCGAATTATTTCTTAAGACCCATGACCTTGTTTTTGCTGGTAGACCACCTCACGAGGCTGCAAGGTACATCTCTTATGGACAAAAAGGCATGACTTTTGCACAATACGGCCCGTACTGGCGCAACATGCGTAAGATGTGCACAATAGAGTTGCTTAGTAGCTTGAAAATTACATCTTTCAAGTCAACGAGAATGGAAGAGCTTGATCTGTTGATTAAGTACACTCAAGAAGCTTCACGGGAACGTGTTGCTGTCGATCTGAGTGCTAAGGTTTCGTCCCTCAATGCTGACATGAGCTGTAGAATGGTGTTTGGGAAGAAATATTTAGATGAGGATCTTGATGAGAGGGGATTCAAATCTGTGATGCAAGAGGTCATGCATTTATCAGCAGCTCCACACTTGGGAGATTACATTCCTCAAATCGCAGCTCTTGATCTCCAGGGACTGACAAAACGCATGAAGGCTATTTCCAAAGTGTTAGATGTGTATCTTAACAAGATTATTGATGAGCATGCCCAATACCAGGAGAAGGGCAAAAACAAGGACTTTGTTGATGTCATGCTAAGTTTCATGAAATCCGAAGAAAACGAGCACCTTGTTGATCAAGGCTGTATGAAAGCCATAATGCTGGTAAATGAAAATTTTATGTTTTAATCTTAATGAAAGAGTTGAATTAACTAGGCGATAAAGGTAGCATTACTAATCTAAATATCATTATGCTCCTGCACATGACATTTTGCAGGACATGCTTGCGGGTTCAATGGACACTTCAGCAACTGTGATTGACTGGGCATTCTCAGAACTGATAAAAAATCCACGGGTTATGAAGAAACTGCAAAAAGAATTAGAAGAAGTAGTGGGAAAGCAAAGGATGGTAGAAGAATCAGACTTGGAGAGGTTGGAGTACCTAGACATGGTTGTGAAGGAAACCTTGCGGCTCCATCCAGCGGGTCCTTTGATGATCCCTCATGAGGCCATGGAGGACTGCATTGTGAACGGCTTCCACATACCAAAGAAATCACATGTTATAATCAATGTATGGGCCATTGGTCGAGACCCAAAAGCTTGGACCGATGCAGAAAAGTTTTACCCAGAGAGGTTTGTTGGCAGTGACATAGATGTTCGGGGCCGAAACTTCCAGCTTATTCCATTTGGCACTGGCCGCAGAAGCTGCCCTGGAATGCAATTGGGGCTAACTGTGGTGCGACTGGTGCTTGCGCAGCTGGTGCATTGCTTTGATTGGGAACTTCCAAATGGAATATTGCCATCTGAAGTGGACATGACTGAAGAGTTCGGTCTCGTAATGTGCAGGTCCAAGCATCTAGTAGCTATTCCTACATATCGCCTTAACAAATGAAACTAAAAGTGTCAGTGTCTTGTTTTAGATCAAAATAACGTTCCCTGCTAAATTGATCCTTCAGGGATTCTGTGTGCTTTCTTGTTCATAGATCTTACCATCTTTTTAAGAGAAAATAAATGAGGTATGATGCCATTTCTTTTGGAAAACTAGATTAGCAATTCTCTGTCCGACCCATGGAAGAAGAACGTATATAAAAGCACCGTTAGACTTTACGACTTTGTTTATACGTAGCACTAGTGATTCATAGACACAGCATGATTGTTTGCTTTATGCATAACAAGTGTTAATAAATCAGAAGCAAATCTAGCCGTTTCTCAACTAGGTGTGACTATGGCCTCCAAAACC
>NW_011499867.1:1825651-1861300 GCF_000495115.2 Populus euphratica | reverse complement strand
TAATAATAATAATAATAATAATAATAATAATAATAATAATAAGTTAAAGATAATTTTGAAATGTAAGATTAATGTGAGGATTAAACAATGATAAGAATAAATGTCAAGGTTAGAGGATTCACTAATAAATTTCAAATAAGTATAATATCAACTTTTTTTTATTACTCAACTGGAACCACACATGAAGAAGGTTTCAATCAGATGATTTGTCATTAATAACTCATTATAAATTATTAACATGATTATATTAGTTATGTTATTTTTATTAACACCAATACTTTTAAATATTGTCAAGAATTTATGATGTTAACTTCTATTAACAACAAATCAAGTTTCTTTTATTGCACATGTGTCAGTTATACCATATAGTTGGTTATGAAGGATTAAGCATTTATTATACCAAGTGTTATACTATATAAATCTAGATTAACCATTTAAAAATTAAGATATTGAGAATTAATAAGATAAAAATGATACGACATGTTAATAAAAACTTTCTTGGATGTAAGCATTGAAATCCATATTGAATTTAGATTATACATATCCTAACACCATTAATGAAACCTTTTCACATTGACGTATTAAACTTATCTAAATATTATAAAGAAGAGAAACATAAATAAACAAGATGAGAATATAATTATATAAGTATAGTAAAGTAAATAAAAGACAAACAAGATATTAATGAAACTATAACATGAAATAAAATTAGAATATTAAAACTAAAAAGAAAGAAAGCAAGTAAGGAAATGATCTTGATCTGAAAACCAAGATATCTAAATGTATGGTAAATGCCTTATTTTATAGGCTAAAATTTGAAGCTATTGATTAAGTAGGTGGCCACCTCTTGACTTAGTGACAATACTTATCTTATTGTCTGAACAAAACATCATTGCTACATCAGAATTCGAATAGATAGTCCTCATAAAAGTTTTAGGCATTCATCTCAGCTTTCCAACAACAAAAGAATAAGCTCATTTGGACTTTTAGAACTCGAGATATGAGCTGAATACTAAATAGTGTCTGGGCTTCAAGATAGCTTTCGACTTTTTATCTGTTGCTATAATTTGAACTTGAAAACAATCGTTTTGAATATTGGACTCTCATGAAAGTTTTAGGTCTATGTCTTTACTTTTCATTCATATAAATCAAATCTAAATCCAAGTTCTATAGCTCCAGTTATGATCAAATAACTGAATAGTATTCTAGTTTGAATTGAACCAGTATCTCTTATCTAAGCTTAACTTTTTCTTTATCTTCTGAATTTCAATAGTTATGTAAATCAATCAATCAATCAATCCTTTGAATTGTGAAGCATGCCTGCATTTGAAATGAGTATTTACCATAAATTAAAGATATCTTATATTATCAGACTTTTATTATAAAACATGCTTAAGTTAGGGAATTTAATGATACTTTAAATGCAATATGATGATGTAAAACCTTGATAAAAATACACTTTCTAGTATTAATCAACGTCCAAGAATCATAGCCTATAAGATAAAAATATTGTCAGTTAAATATATTTATAAAAAAACTAATAAAAAACTGGATGTAGTAAATAAAAATCCTACAATCCACTTCACATGTAAAACAAACATAACAGAATGACCGGTGTTTGTGGTAAAGAAGCCATGAACATGCTGGTTTTGATTTTCTACACCGGACTATGATTGTCATATGAAAAGTGCAGACATCACATAATGAATGTATTACACCCATACAACCTCTAAAATGCACAACATTCTAAAATCCTTTTAAAATGCCGTGTCATTTCAGCTTGGAAGCTCCTTTTTTTCGTATATATTTCGTCTTTCTTTTATGTCTCTTATAAAAAATCACATAACCTATATGATATAAATTAATTATCTGTTAGAAAATAAAAAATAAAATTTTAACATTTGGAATAAAATTTTTTTATCCTGAATTTGATCTTAACTAATTGTAACGTGATTCTCCCAAACCCTTATAATAACGTTATTATTAGCTCTTTCCCATTCAAATTTTCCTTTGAAAAAAAAATTTATAAAAAAAATCTCAATAAATTTAATAAACTAACCAAATTAATATAAAAATATATAAGTTAATACTAACCTTTGAACCTTGAAAACCATGCATCAATCTGTAGTTTCCATTTGGGATGTTTGGAAACCTGGTTTTATTGAAACAATAAAATTTTTATCAATGACATAAAAGATGATATTATTGTTCTTGCAGCCTCAATATTTATAAACTTGAAATTATATTTGTTAAATGAAATTATTTTTTTTAAAATTATTAAACATTTTGTTGTGAAAGCATCATCAATAACTCTATCGGTAAAAATGCCACATCACCGTATAATTTGTATTTTTTGAATCCTACTATAATACCCTCTATAATTTTCTTAGTATATATCGATGAAATTTTGTTATCAGCATATTTACGGATGTACTTTACAATTATATTATTTCTATTGGTAATGCCATCTATAAAAGTTATACATCATCGTCTTATTTGACTTTTTTTAATTTTTAATTTTTCTATTGAAATTTTCTTGGTATATACTGATGGATGCAGGTATGAAAAATTCTATTGTTTAAGGTTATTGCAATATACTGAAAAAAAAAAATTCATTGATGTTTTTGTTTATGTGTGTTAATTTTACAGTAGTGATCAACAAGTTGTGATTTGTATCCTTTGAGATCCTCTTCGTCAAGTATTGGAGGCATGAAAGAGGCTTCAACCTCAATGCCGATCCTGTCACATGTCATGGAAGCATCTCCTGGTTAACTGTGTCGAGTGGAGTAAGATGGAAATGCAAATCACCAAAAACTTCCATATCTCTAAAGTCTAACCAATAGTAGTTGAAACAAAAACAGAGACTGGGGAGATTGAGATGATCTAGTGACAGACAAGGATAGAACCGTGAGACTTGTAACATGAGAGGAACACTTAGTTATACAAGATCTAAAACCTAGGTAGCTTCGGAATCCTGAACCAACTAATAATCTTTTTGACAGCATATGTTGCAGATTTCAATGAGATTGACTTAAATTATTGTTATTTGTTACTATCTGTTTAATTGCCGACTTTATTTCCCATTATTTATAAGAAAAAATCACCTTCCTTCCACTAAAAAACTCGTTTGTAGCGAGAATAAGGAAGAGAAGATTTAACAGAAAAGAATGTTCCAATAAACAAATGCTTTATATCGTTTAATACGGCTCAAACAGTAGTATCCATGACAAATCCTTGCTCAATCTCAAGGGACTCCATGATTACCAGAAATAGTGAGAACTAAGATGATAATGAAAGTTGCAAAACATTCTGACGAGAGGGTTCCAAGGTTGACAGGATAGATGACCAGATGTTTGATGGCAACCTGCTCTTAAACTCCCTCAACTGTTTAATCACTCGGTAGACGGTTTCCTCTGTTGCTAAAGTTTCATCATCAGCCCATAGTATCTGCAAGGAAAGCATTAACAGCAGAAATTACCATTTCCTTTTCTGAACTTGCAGAAACTTGACGACGATTGAAAACCATATTGTATGTATTTTGATGAGTATGTAAGGACTCTTTTGGTACCTAGTCTGGTAGAATTGTATTTTAATACATGCTCCCTTTTCTAAGCAAGGTGTTTTACTAGATTTGGGCTGATCCTTCATGGCCTTTATTAAAGCCCATTTTTTTTAAGGCTGGGATTATGGTCACATATATTATATATGACTGGATCTCATAGGAAACTACTTCCAGAAAGTGAAAATTGTATTATGAGTATTACCCACAACAGGTCAGAGAGAGAAATTACCTCTGCAAAAACGGCGATGATTTTGGGAAGATAAGCAAAATCTTGGCGAAGAAGTTCGTCCTCTGATCTGAGAGAATAAAAAATGCATCAAACAGCTGATTCTGACAATTATAGTTACACCAGTTTCATATGGTAAAATAAATATCTTATGGCTTACATCTCAACTATTGAACACAGCAGATCATGTGCAATTTTGACTTCCAGTAGATTGTTCTTTATTGGCAAATGGCTTAGCCATGTACTAAACACCTGCTAAGTAGATTAGAAATAAATGTTGTCAAAGCCAAAAACATTATAGAAATGGAAGTCGATGAAATTAGCACAATCCCATTTGAAAAGGATAGGAGGAAGGAGGATTTTACATGACAAATCACTTAACCTACGGAGAGATCTTGCATACAAGTAGAAAATATCGAATCATAAAATTAGCATTTCTAGCAAAATTCAGCATGGAAAACTCTGCTGGAACTTATCATAAAGTTTACAACTATTTGTATTACTGGTAGCATAAATATAGTATCAAATTGCTTCCACAGACTGAGAGCTGTAGAAAACTCCCTTTGGGACCTGTAGAAAATCTCAACAGCAACTTTTCTGTAAATTACATTGGATAACTTAGAAGATTGAAAATATAAGGCCACGTTCCTTTGTATACATTTCAGATTGAGTCTATGGGTTACAATAAGTTACAGTCGTGATTATATTATAATCCTTACTACCATCTGTGACAGTAAGAGCACACTTACACCTGAATATTGCTTACACCTTTGATAGTATAGCTCTTGGCTAGCTAGATTGCTTGAATTGCAAAATTTAATCACTTTTCTGTACTTCGAGACCAAATTCCAGTCCTAGACACGCCGCCTCCCTGTACCAAAAATATAAGAAGCAAGAGTAGCAACGCACCTCACTTGCATTGATTCTGTCCTTGTGGAATAGGTATATTTGTCCGAGAGCTGTTACAGCAGCATCATGGGCCATTATGTAATCTCGGTGCAATGCCATTGAATCGCTTATGTTAGCATTTAGAGCAGAAACTGCTTCTGCCAAATGAAAAAAATGGGATTTATTGTATAAATACTGCGCGCAGGTAATAACAGGACTACATGAAGAATAAACACGCTACCTCCAACCAGAGGCTTGAAGATAGATCCACCAAAGGCTGCAGCAACTCCAATTCCATGTGCAGCAACCTGCAATAATTCATGTTCTGAATAAGAGATATTCTCTATTTACGAGGTGCACAACATCACTGTCATTGCTAGGCTGGGTCATAAACAGACCTCTTGAACTTCTGGTTCATCATCATTGCAAGCTTTAAATAGCAACAAGAGTTCACTCTCACAGAACCTGCTTTATCAATTTGGTATTATAGTTTTTAAATTTACATTCTCTAACCAAATTAAAAAGGACTAGGCTTACTTCAAAGCTTCTTCTCGGAATTCCTCTACAACATCAGTGAAAATTTTCAAGGCAATTTTCCTTTCTTTAACTGTTTTATCCTTAACCTGCGGCAAAACAATAAATGGAGCAGAGCTCTCTCAATTTTTCAGTTCTCTGTCTCCCTGTTTCTGAACCTCCATGGGCTCATATTCACAATATGTTATTCAAAGAGTAAAAAACTAAGCACTGGTATTTTTCCCATTCTTTATCAGATGTAGCATTCCAACTTACCAGAGAATTAACCTCTACACGCACCTTCTTCAACATATCCAGTTTTCTATTCCCATGCCTCGTACTCGAGCAATATGATTTAAGGAAAACAAATTTCAACACAATACTAAGATTTTTATGCTAGAAATTTCTCACCTAAGAGTGGAATGACATCTAAACCTAGATTACAAGAAAAGGCAAATTTTAAGCATGGTTCAGCCTTTTGTACGGATGCGAATGCTGCTCACTGAGCATGAGACATCAACATACTAATTGGTCACTAACAGGGGAATCACAATAAACTGAGCTTATGTAAGAGAGGGGTAAAAAAAAGGAAGAATTAAAGAATAAAACGTACCCACATATATTCCATAGGTGATAAAAGCTGGTCGAAGAATTGCAACAAGGAACCCTTGTAAGTTTTCATGAAAATCTTCAAGCAAGCACAAACCTTTATGAAGAAACAAATATGTGGTAAGAATTAACACTAACTATAATATCCTTATTTGAATGAAAGCGCCAAGCGGTTGCGGAGTCAATCATCCGGTGAAAAGTGATAAAATCACTTACTTTCTTACTAACTCTTTCTCCTTGCTCCGATGCTTCATCACCTTTGGGAATGGACATGCTAGTGTCGAGAACGTCCATTATTACAGACAAGAAGCGCTTGATCTGGTCTATATTTAAAACAGGTCCCGATAACTGAAGGAGAGAAGTTTGTGCTGATAAGATAAGAGCATCAATTCTTCCCTAGAGACCTAGACTAGTCGGCATGAGGAAAGTAATTCAGTCAAATCTAAGGATTGAGCCATATAAGCTTCCTGGTCATCAGAGTCCGTGCTCAACTGTCAGATAACAATTTATACTCGCCATGGAGATTAAAAGCGGGTATTCGCATAAGGAGCAATTTAAGATTTTTCATGCCGGAGAGATGAGCAAAAGTTGGAACGACCAGTCTCCTCTTCATTCCATGCTGGGAATATTCTATACCAAGTAGATAGCTAAAACTAATTTTAAGTCAGAATATCTAACACCAAGCAACTAATTTTGAGCCATGACTCTTTTGTCCCCCCACTGAGCTGTGGCCCGAGTTAGCAGATGCATGATTATCTATATCTTTTTAGTTGCCGCATAAAATGCAGTTCTTTTCATAGGAAGAGAATGCGTAGTCTTTCTTAACAACATGACTGATATTTATGTTCTTATCAGTGGACCAATTAACACATTAAGGGGAAAAAAATGCTACAGACCTCCAAGCAATCCTCCAAGGAATCCAACATTACTGCACTAATTTTAATGACTTCTTCCTACAAACAAATACTAGTAGTAGTTAAAGATTTCTCATAATCACAAGTTATCTGATTCAATTCAATAATAATAATAATAATTATGAATTACAGTATAACCTTAACCAGTGCTTCAACCAAAGCTGGTATTATATCAGAACACAACTTTTCAAAGGGAGATTTCTGAAGAAGCCTTTTCTCAATTGCTGCTTTCGACGATTTCAGTATTTCAGGCATGGCTATTTACAAAGCAGAAAGGAAATTGTGATTATTGGAGATGTTTGAAATGCATAAAAGTAATTATTGGAGACTACATTAGCTTTTAATTACCTAATACAGCTGCTATTCTAACCCCAGCATGCTCGTAAAAATCGAGAAGTGGAACTAAAGTTTCAGCAACCTGCACAGATGCTCGTAAAAATGCTAAATTTCGTTCACATAGGTCAAGCTATGAAAACTATTATGTGTTGCCAAATTAACCACCTCATCAATCCATAAATCAATGCCTTCTTTCAGTTCAGCAACGCAATCACGCAACAATACACAAGCTGTGGCTTTCTCCTCCAGAGTCTCAGTTTTGATTTGAATCATCCGGTTTCTTATTAGTGTTCCACACAGCAAATTGATGCATCCGGTTTCTTATTAGTGTTCCACACAGAAAATTGATACATCAGCCCAAAAAAAAAATAAAAAAAATCCAAAAATAGCATGGTTTATACTTGATCCTGTACTTATTCCTTGGGTTCCAGTTTTGAAAAAATATTGAACTAATTTTGTTGTGATAGATAACGTTGTTTAGAGTTTGCAAGACATAGTCAATATTTCAGAGTGAAGTTGATTTAGAATGATTAATCACTTCATCCATCGCTCATATGTTAAAATCAGAATTGTATATATGAATAACATTCATGTTCTGCCATTTATTTTTCAGCTCATCAATTTGTTTCTCTAGTAATTTTTAAACTTTTCTAATAAGAAGACTCACCTTTCATCCGATTCTTCAACGTTAGCATCATCAGGCAAAGTAAGCCGCGCAGATCGAAGCAAACAAGGAATGGCTACTTCCATATAAGGCTGGAACTTCTGGCCTAAGCATTTGCAAAGTCTGCCCCATGCCTGCAGTATCTTACATGTTTCAGTGAAGAACAAGGTGCTAGTAAAGAACCATTTTTTTTTTTTAGCAGTGGAAGCTGTACAACTACTATTAACATACTCTTAACCCCCTTTTTTTTTTTTTTTTTTTTTGCTGTGGAAGCTGCACAACTACTATTAACATACTCTTAACCCTTCAATTCTCATTGGGTCATGTATCTCCAGATTTGATATGGTTGTGGAAACAAGAAGTTGCACAACCTTGCATGAGAGAGAGAAAAAAAAAGGGTCAATAATGCTACTGTATGAATGTGTTCTAACAAAAACATTATCCTGAAAAATACTTAGGTCCAATATGTCTTGCAAACTCTAAAACATCTCTGATTTGGGTGGCTTCAAGAGACTTCTGAAACCATCCATGAATCCAAATTCAGTACAGTATGTAAAAACTATAAACAGATTACTGTTTTCAGATAAACAAAACAGTTTTCTTTGTCTAAATTCATGTTATAACTTATTTATGCAGGCAGATTACATCTTTTCTGGTACACCAGGCAGGATTTACTAGCAAATAACTAGCAACTCGAGAATCTTTTATATCAAAACTCCTTACTACCCTATTCGAAAGCCGCATCTTACATTTCCAGTACTGAATATTACCTGTTGAGTATCATCACCGACCTTGTCCTTTCCGAAAACCGTCCAAATTGCTGTAATGCACGAAAGAGTTGCAGAAAGGAGCTTGCTGTTAGATTCCCCTTCTGCTTTCGTCATCACAACTTTTAGGTAAGGCATAACTGTTCTGTAATACTCTAGAAACCGGTCCTGCAAAAGTACAATAATTAATATAAAAAACCAGAAAATTTAAAATAGGCCACAAGCAACTCTTGACTCTTGACTGGTACCTGTGATGACTTAGCAATTGCAGCTAATGCTGATAAGGCCCACAGTTTCAATAGTTGTTTTCCTTTCTGGATTGTGCATATGCAAAATCAACATAAAGACTGCAAATCAGAGACAAGATATAGTTGCATATGGACTCGGGCTTCTTTTTATACAATTATGCATGTGCATGTGAGTTTTTATATGTATCAAGGAAAGCTCGAAAAAAAAGAAAAAAGAAAAATGCTAGATCCTCCACGGGAAGCATTCACAGAGGTATTTCACATTCCATGAATGAATGCACACACGATTAGAAAGATAACATGCTACCTCACCTGTAGGCATCTGAGCAATTTACTGATAATCTCATCAAGGTGAGGTTCTAACATATTTGAAGTGCAATACTCAACAAAGTGATAAGTTGCCATAGCAGCTTGCACCTGAAAAGATAGAACATTGCAGTGCACTTAGACGTGTACGAGTTAATGCACAGATGCATAAACCAGATAACCAGATATTTGAAGGCAGTGAACCCATTTTGACAACTGAGTTCAACTAAAGCTTAAATCCAACTTAGAGGATTTGATACAAAAATATTTGGTAGACAACAAGATTGTGTAAACAAAAGAAGGCAGATAATTAAAAATTCATTCCAAATGAACAAAAATCAACACTACAAAGGCTGCGATGTCTGCCATGATTTCATTTCTAACAACACCTTTGCAAGCTCATTCTGAACATGCTTTTGATATGTCAATTCTGACTTCGAGTTTCATTTCATGATTGAGGCATCTTAACAACCCTAGATTGCTTTCCGCAAGGATAAAAAAGACTATTAAAAGACCTAGAAATCATGGTTAGGTTCAATTTCAATCCCACAAAGAGAAAGTTATTGCACAGCGTCTGTCAGCAAGATGGTGATAGACTTCTAACAGTGCCAGGGCTAGTCAATTTTCATTCAGCTCCTCATTGCATGACCCTCTTATTGATGTCTGGGTAGCCAAAAATTCCGTATATAGTAGTTGACTGAGCAATTTTAATCCTGTCAAAAGTTTCTATATGATCTATGCCAGTCAATATCCTTGCCTATAAATGATAGAATAATCAGAAGCTCTATCTAAATTAAAGCAGGAGAAAGAGGCGCGAGGACCTTCTTCAATTCCATGTGCTCCAAGTGCACCACCATATTTCGAAAATCTATCCTCATTAGTGTTTTGATGGGAGGAAAAAAAATAAAAAAAGGTTTGACACTTTACAACAAGCACAAAGGTTCGTTTTTATAGAAAAATCTAATTTTCTTGTCATTGACTTCACTAACATCAATTATTTTTTTGATAGATAGGCCCGTCAATACGTCAGTTTTGCAGTCTGAGAATACCTTGACTCTTACTACTTGAAGTATAAGTAAGAGGTGATGCGCAAAAGAAACTAAGAACAAGGCAGGACTATATATTGGGGGGTGGTGGGTGATTCAAAACAGCTCAAAAAGAAAACAACGTACCTGAATTTTGGAATTACTGAAATCATCCATAGCTTTCGTTAAAGCAGGCAGCACTTTTTGATTATAGTGATTCTGCAATTCAGGGTGTAAATACTTGGAGAATTCCTCGACTGCATACATAGCTCTCCAACGCACATGATGATGTCTGTCGTCAACCATTTTCATAATTGGATTGGCCACAAGATCTACCTTGGACTTTAATGCCTGTAACACAAACCAAAAAAAGTGATTACTTGACGTCTTTTTTCACTGAACGAAAACACTAAGAAGGAGAGGAGGAAATCATTTTGAGGAAAATAAATGGAGAACTGAAGAACAGAAGTTTGAACCAATAGATAGAAACATCATATTTAAGGACTTGAAAGAAGGTTAGAGGCTTCAGAGCTGTGATTCAAGTTCGTTTTATCTCTTTAAATGAAGACGTCCAAAAGGGAAAAACTTACATATATGTTTTAACAGAAGGTCACGCTTCCATACCTTTGAGCAATTCTTTGAAATAATGGAGAGTGAACTAACAGCAGCATGGCGTCTTTGCCATGCCTCAGAATTAAAGCATGATGCAAATGGTTGAGGAAAGCCCTCCAAAAGAAATCTCCCACCCAATGCTTTTGAAAATCGAGCCATGCTCTTCATTCCCTGGTCAAGTAATCTCCATTGCTCTTGATCCCTCTCATCACGATTATCCAATGCCGTGTTCTCGTTGATAGTCGCAATCATACATAACAATTGAGAAAGCATCCTCTTGATATGCCAACCCCCTGTATTTACCAAAATCTGGCTACCTTTTTTATCTTCAACTAGAACTAGCACAAATTCTATCGCAAGAAACCTTGTTCTTTCTTCACATTGAGGATTCTCCATGATAATAAATGTAAATTTAAGTACCTTATCAACCTGGTTTCTCAAGAACCACGCGTCCGTCCGCGCCAATGCAACCAGTTGATCAAGAATCAAACGCGCATATCCCTCTTGACTCATATCAAACTTTATTTCACCCTTAAAGAAAACAGTATTCATTACTTTCCGCAAAAGATCTTGCAAGAATTCATCATTTACGGCATTCTTAAGGCGCAAGATACAACCAAAAGAGGCCTCAACAGCTGCTTCTTTCATCTTCAATGACACATCACTAGAACTTAATATTTTCTTAAGTTTGTCACACAATGTTTGAAGACTTAGTTCTAATATCTTTTCAGCACCATTAGTAAACAACTTGTTAATCACTGAAAACACGAATTGTAGCACTTCTTCTTTATCAGAATCCAAATTATCACACACTGCAGTTGTGAACCCGGGCCAATCATTTTCTGGTATATAATGGGGATTGAAATGTGTTAAAAGTTCGTTTATAAGTGGAAAATTTTCTACTGCATAGTCATCCCTTTTGAGATCAAGAAGTAAAGGTTTAATGAATTCTCCCCAGAAGACATCAGAGAAGAGGATTTTGAAAATCTCGAGAGCAACAGCAGATGTCACCTTAGTTATGGTATCCCTGGAGGAGAAAACGATTTTGGAGAGGCGGTGACAGAGGGGGATAGGGTGGAACTGTATTAAGTAGTTCAAAATCATACGAGAACGGTAGGTGAGAACGGGGAGGTCAAGTTCGTTGAGAACAGCGATGAGGAAAGAAGGGTCTTCACTGTTTAGAGCATGTTGGGCTGCTGCTTCAAGGATTTCTGTTGAACTTGGTGATAATGGTGGTGTTAACGGTCGGGATTCTTCTGGAGTTGATGGTGGTTCCGGTGAAGTTGAGGCCATTTGGTAGTGGTGGTGATGAATCTTGCAGAAATTGAAGTTTCTTGACGCTGATAGGACGTGTGAATCTTGAGAGATGATAGGTTTTCTTGGTGGTTTTAGTTTCTCCTTCAGTTGGTGCAAATTGATTAAAAAATAATAAAAATATCCCTGTAATTCTGAAGGTCCTCTCCAAATGGGTGGCTCCTTATTAAATTAAATGAGGACTAGAATAATAACAAGTTACCTGCCTGCTCTTCGTCAAACGTTGGATCGAATTCTGTTTAACGCTAAAAAAGAAGAAAAAGTGCAACTATTTACAACCACTTTTCTACTAGCAATAAAAATTTCAAAATTAAAATATTTATTTAATAAGATTTACTAAGGTTTCTATATGCCAATAAATATCAATATTATTATAATATTATTTTTAAAGCAATTAGAGCATTTAAAAAATAAACATAGATCAAAACACTTGAGCCATCGAAGTTTATATATATATGATAAATTTTATATACAAGAAGAAGAACAATTTAAATTTAATTGAAACCATATAATTTGCTTGTATAACCCCTACTTCTCTTATATTAATATAAATTATCTCAACAAAAAAATATTATTTTTGTTTTTCTATATTATTTTTTTTTTCAAAAAATCATCACTAATATTAAAAAAAAATTCTTAGATGTTTTAAAATAAAAATAAAAAAGCATATAATCAATATTTTTTATCTTATTAAAATGTTAGGGTCAGCTTAGAGATCCCTTGATCCAACTCTTTGCTTGTTATGAATTTTTGATCCAATTCTTTGCTTGTTATGAATTTCTGATTAAATCATTTAAGAATTAAAATGATATAACCGGATTGATATGATTGGTCTAACTACTATTTAATTAATTTAATCAAAACTAGTTTTAACTTAAAAAATTATAGACACTATCTTTTTAATTTTTTTAATAACTATTAATATAACAACGCTCTAAATAAACTCGAGTTTTAAGGTGTGATTTAGATGACCTGATTGGTTGAGCCAAAAATTAATTTTCTTTTAAGATAAAATTTAAATGAACTTGATTCATCTCTTTTTTTTTTAAAAAAATTACTTTAAATATCTTATAGTTTACTCCATTTTACAATATATCTTTATAGTTGTGAAAATTATAAAAAACATTCTGAATTTTATAAATTCACCATACTTTACATAGCATAAAAAATAATCAACAAAAGATATCCAAGTAATTAGAGGTCTACCATTATTTTTTATTTAATTACTAAAAAACCCATAATGCATCAAAATCATCAAGCACCTACAATCCAAACACGCCGAAGCATCAACTTTGATTTTCTTATATGTATAAATTAAATTGAAAGAGATTATACTTGATCATTAAGACAAGTTGCAACTCGCGATACACTAAGCACGATCAGTTGAATTCATATCTGGTTCAATATTAAATTGTTCAATTTCCATTCTATTAATCGCAGAGAAGCGAAATCTGAGTCTATATGGGCTTTTTGTGCTGTTGTTGCAAGTCTAAATTACAGTATCAGTATTTAACTATGAAATCAGTATTAGTAATTATTGATCAAAATCTCAATGAACAAATTGTTAGACAAAATTAGGTCTTTGAATTCTTTGAGGTGTGAGGATTATACAGAAGGTGTTAAACAAGCTAAGAAGAAAAGAAAGCCATTTGCGTCTATAAAGAATTTGGGCATTTAACCTGCAGAGGGATTGATTTTTCTTGTCAATGGAGAGCAAGAGAAGAAGTCATGGAGAGAAAAGAAAATGGGATTGTTTGTCATTTAGGTTGTTTATATATATGAGGTTGTTTGTGATGTTATGTACAAGGGTATATTTATCTTTTCTTTTAAATTTAAAATTGCATTGATCTAGGATGTTTTTGTAATTTTTAAAATTATAAAGGTAAAGTGTAAAATTAAGTCAACTATATGATGTTTATAGTATTTGTTTTTTAAAGAAATACCAAATGATATTTTAAATAGATTCGTAATGAATCTGTCCAAACCTTGGTCATAGCTCTTATTAGTTTTAATAATAAAATTTATTTTTTTTGTTTAGTTGAACAAATAACAATGTAAAAAATAAGATTAATGATATTAATCAAAATTTAAATTAAAAATATAATATAAAATAAAAATACAAAAAAAAAATTTAAATAATTTTTTTTAAAAAAAAACAAGACACTTCCAAGCCTAGCGTGCTAGGCTAAGTGTGCCTCACAGTAATCCCAAGTCCGCATGTCTTGGTTAAATTTTTTTTTCCGTGTAAGGGGCAAATGACATAAATGACATATTGTTAATCAATTTTCTTAAAAAGACAACCAATATGTTTTTTTGAGCAACAAACAATGCTTTGATCAATTCAAAACATTATTTTTTATTTAATTTTTATTTTAAAACATTTTAAAAACACTATAAAAACTCTAGAAACTCATTTATGATCTTAAATTTAAAAAAAATATAGTTTTAAAAAGTAAAATTAACTTGATATAAAAAAACTCCTGAAGATTCAATCTATTTTTCAAGATGGAAACTAAGAAACATCTTAATGAAATATCTCTTGCCAAAAAAATTTGTTGAGCTTTTCATAGCTAAAATCTTATTCAACAAATAACATTCTTTCTTTTTTGTCATTTTTTGAAAACTCTCTCTCTCAAAAAAAAAAAAAAACAAAAAGGATCAAAATAGTAACAAAATAAAGTCTTGAATCAAAATATTTAATTTCCAAACTTAAAAAAAAAACAAAAAGGAACTTTAATAAAACTCCTGGTAAAATTTAGAAAATAAAAATGAAGGGACCATTATATATATATATATATATGTATAATAGGAGTGCTTTTTTATTCCTTTCATTTCAATTATGATCTCCTAATTTTTAATCTCATTCAAGTAATAAAAGTTAATAAATTAATGCAAAATCAAGAATTAAATCAATGACATTGTAATTTATCAAGACCATGATAATTTTATATGAAATTAAAAAATAATTTTTGCTAGGTAGCAATGTGTAATTCTAGGACTTGGATATCTAATTTCTGTTAGAATCATAGCTTGAATACCATATATAAAGAGGAAAAAAGTTTCCCCAATTGATGTTTTTTTAGCTATTTGATAAGCCCGTAAGATTTCATTTAACATTTCTACTAATTATGAATTGGTCTCATTAATTTTTTTTTACCTCACTAAATAGGATTTTATTTGTGAGTCTGGCTTGGCTATTTGTTTGAGGATGCAATATAAAAGAAAACCAATAGTCTATATCGAGTCTCTAACATTGTTATCTCATTTTATGATTGTTAATGCTTTATTATCTGTTAACAAGACTTTGAAATGTCCAAAATGATATAAAATATTCTTTTAAATGAAAGAGATTACTTTGGTGGTGGTTATGTCTGCCGAAGTCCATCCTCTACTCATTTTGAAGTGGCCAACCACTACTAAGATGAATTATTTTTTATCTGTAGCTTTGGGAAAAGATCCAATATATCCATTTTCCACTAGAAGAAAGGTCATGAGAAGGCTATAGCCATCATCTGTGTAAAGGGTTGCGGGATACCAAAGCATATTTTTTGGCACATATTGCATTGTTTAGCCAATTCAGTTGTGCCCTAGAGTATAGTTAACTAATAGAAACCTACTCAGGTAGCTTGGGCAAAAAAAGCTCTAGGACCTATATAGAAACCATATATCCTTTCATGAAGTTCTTTGAAAACACATGTTTTATTTTCTAGCGATAGGCATTTAAGGAGGGGAGCTAAGGTGGATCTTTTTTATAAGACATCATTAATTAAGCAATACTCAGCTTCTTGCCCGGTCAACCAAGTGACCTCAATTCTATCATAGGATATTTTTCTAGTAAGCAAATAACATCTAATATGGGTTCTCTAATCCTTGTCAAGAATGACTTGAGCAATCACTAGTACTTTTTCACTATAGTTAACTTCTCTAAAGTTTTAATCCATATGTTTGGAAGGAGCTCTACTGAGTTGAAGCTTGCAAGTTTGGATAAGAAAAATTTGGCTAGTGGTTGGCTTTCTTAGGTATGCAAATGATTATAATCTTTTTGCTTTTATCTTTTTTGGAGAGATAATTTCAAACTTTCTGGAGATACTTTAACATGGTGGACTCTTTAACATGGTGGACTCTTTAACCTTATATAATCTTTGACATTGGCCTATAACCAGCTGAGAGGCGCTATGAACATGGAGGGGATAAACATTTAAAACCTTTGCAAACCCTATTCTTGCCCAAAAAGCTTTATACTCTACTATATTGTTAGTAGCTAAGAATTCAAAATGAACCCCGTAGGTATATTCCTGTCCCTTTAAACTCCTACGCATTATCCTCGCTCAACTACTCTTCACATTGGAGGACATATCTATAAATAATTGCCATGTGGAGGTTAACAAGGTTTATTTTGAGGAAACTATTGGCTGAGGAATGATGCTTCAAAACTTGATAGAGATTGAGATTCATGAAGTATGGATTTCTTAAAAGAACACTCAACAATGAAGTATGTTAGACCTTGTCTCTTTATAATTAGTATGGGCTAGTATTGGAGACCAAACTCTCCTAACTCAATTGCCAACTTCACTAAGTGTCCTAACATGTCAAGTTTGTGATGAATTTGTTTGAGGGAATGATCTATCAAGATAATGATCTAGTGAGCTTGAATGTAAGGCCTCAACTTTCCAGATACAATAACTATAGCCAAGGGCTATCTTATCTACTTTCAAGTATCTTGTTTTAACATCTTGAAGGGTTTTACTAGAGTAATACATCGGGAGTTGAATTTCATTCTCCTTTCATACTAGCATTGCATTGACTATGTCTATTAAGCCTAAATAGAGAAAAAAGATTCTCATACTTCTTGACTGACATAAAACCTTGGGAGATCAGAGGTAAGCTTTGAGCCCTTCAAAGACTTCTTAATACTCGAATGTTGATTTAAAGTTAGATGTATTTCTCAAGGTTTTTAAGAATAAAAGGCTACACTCTCCAAGATGAGAATAAATTTGCTAAGGGTAGCCAACATCCCTATGAGACGTTGAACCTTTTTTTACTAATTGTGAGGGAGTAATATCTAAAATGACTTGGATTTCTTGGGGTTGGGCTCTATCCCCTTGTTACATACTAGAAAGCCCATGAACTTCTCTTTTTTAATGACAAATACACACTTGAAGGGATTGAGATTCATTTGATATTAATTCATAATGAAGAAAAAACCTTTTCTAGGTTTATAAGATGTTGCTCAAATGTCATGTTCTTCACCAATAAATCATTCACATAACCCTCAATAATCTTTCCCAACTAATGTTTTAAAACTTTGTTCACCATCCATTAATAGGTGGCTCTCATATTTTTTAGTCTAAAGGGCATGACCCTATAACAAAATATCAATGCTCGATAAAGAATGATGTCTTCTCTTTGTGATTTAGGTGTATAGGGATTTGATGATATATAGAGTTAACATTAAGAGAACTGATGAATTCAAAATATGCTGTGGAATCCATCAATTTATTAATCTTAGGAAGATAAAAACTTTTAGGCAGACCTTGTTCAAATCTGTAAAATCCACACACATTCTTTATTTGTTGATGTTTTTACTCACAATTACCATGTTTTTAAGATAATCTAGGTATATGAACCCAACAAGAAGTAACTTTCTCAATTTTTTGTTGTTTCTCTTTATCTCTTTCACTTTTAAAACTTTTTTTTCCTAACAAATAGGGGAAAAGGCTGGGTTAACCTTTAATTGATATGTGGCCACCTGAGGGTTGATCCCAATCATGTCTGAATGTCTAAAAGAAAAATTAGTTTTTTGGATGGTAAGGAGCCTTTTAAAGCTTGTTCTTAACTTGGATCCAAAGTAGATCCCATCTTCATGGTCACCTTTTTTATTCTTGTGAGGTACTTCTTTCAACCTTTAACAACCTTTGTCCTTACTTTCACTCATTCCTTCACAAAATGTGTTGGTCTATTAACAAGGCCTTCTCACCCTTAAGACATGAGGAGGCATATTGCTTATAAGATGTTTGGTTGCCTTGCATCATGGCCATACCATTATGAGTAGGGAATTTCAAGGACAAGTATCTAGTACTGATAGTTGTGTTTATTTGGTGGATAACAAATCTTTTTAGGATGGCATTGTAAGACATACTCATGTTAATGAGCATAAGGGTCTATTAGAGAGTTAGGCATTTAGGGTAAGTCATAATGGTAAATCTCTAAGGCGCCCTTCACTATCATTGTTATACTTGTGATCCCAATAAGGGGAGTTTTTATAGGAATTAATCTTAAGGGATCTATTCTTATTTGTACCATTACATTACTAGAGAGAATATTGACTACACTAACATTATCTATTAATATCCTATAGATATGGTGATTAGCTAAGACTGTTGAGATAACAAGACCATCTTTATGTGGAAAGGTTACCCCTTCTTTGTCTTTTGGGTAAATATAAAAAGTTCATGCCACATATTTAGAAAACAAGAAGTAGTAAGGATTTGCTTTCTGTATTTTTTTTTTTACTTCTACTATTACCTCTTACCAAGGTTCCACCTAAAATAACATTTATCTCCAACAATACTTAGTTGGGTTGGTTGAACTCTTCTCTACTTTCCTCAATACAGATATCGCTCTTCATAAATTATTGAATATAGCCCTTGGCTATCAAATGCTTAATCTATTTTTTTAAGATATATCATTGTTTTTTATAATGCTCTTTATCTTGGTAAAACATGCAATAGTTATTGGATGCGTGTGTATAGAGAGTGACTTTCATTGGTGGAGGATATTGGATACATTTCTTACCCTTAATGTTAGGTAGACTTTAATGATAATGGTGTTTAAGAGAGTGGAAAATCTCTTAAGATATGTAAGCCAATCATGAGATGACCCTATCTTGTTGTTTTTAGAGCTTAAGTCCCAAATCAGGAAATGATTCCTCCTAGAAGGTCCTTTAGGTTGGTTATACTTATAAAACCAAGGAGGTTTGTGTTGCAACACACTTGCCTCTTCCACCCATATATGATTCTCCATGACTTGCTTGACTTTAAGTAAGTTTTTGTTAGATCTAGCATATAGGTTTCCTTATAGAGTATGTTCCCTATCCCACTCCATAGGTCTTTAGTACACTTCATCATATCCAAATATTGATACCACAGTGTGAGGTCTAATGTGAAATTTGTTATGGATTAAATTATAAAAAAATTTAAATAAAAAATGAATATTTATGAGTAATATGGAATTTATTGAGCGACGTCAAATTTTTCTATAGGTTACTTCTTTCACCTCTTTTGATATCAAAGTACCTATAGTACTAGTTAATATTTAGTTACTTGAAGCTCATGTAGAGGCATTTACAACAAGATCTGTCATTTTGGCAGGAATTTCTTTAAAATTAGGAACCTATATCTTTATTTGTTTTTTTTTATATCTCTATGAATCTAAAAACTCTTTCTTGCATTATATTATTTGGTCTATGTACCGGAACTAATAATATTCGAGATTATACATGAAATATCTTTTTTTGGCTTTATCTTTAGCCCTATGTCTCTTATCCCTAGAGGCTCTTCCTCTATTAATAGGGTGTTTTTTTTCATACTTGACCTACCTATAATAATAGTCGATTCAGCTATGACTAAGGCATCTCTTCAACTTTTTTAACCATGGACATTAGAACACATTCGATAGGTTATGTCTCTTTGACACTCTATTCAACAACCTTCTCTTAATTATTAACTGACTTAAAACCAACTTCTAATCTTTCTAGTTCTTGCCTAACATTAATAAGGAAGAGACTACCTTTTTTCACCTATATCTTAAACCTTCACCAATAATTTCTAGGTTCAACAATTGGAGTATGTATATGCATCTAGGCTTTAGAGGCCACTAGCTCAAGCAACTCCTCTTCTTTGAACATGTCCTTGCCAAACCTTTTCAAGTATGCCCTTATGGATTCATCATCTAGCTAGGTAACCCCAAATAGCTTTATAGAACTCTATTTTGAGGGTATGCTTGTATTGACACATGCCACCAACTTAGTGCAAAGATCTCTAAATCCTTAAATAGCACTTTGTTCTGAGTTGTTATACCAAGAATGTATAGACCCTATAAAGGTTGTAAAGAATATCTTGCATATCACATCACTCTTATGAATTAACAACTATAAGCTACTACACATATTTTACACATGTTTTCTTTGATGGACAAGACCATCATATTTATTCAAGCTCATTTTTATAGAGATATAGTCTTGAGGAATTCAGATATTTAAAACTTGTCTAGACAGGGGAGGGCTCCGCATTTGATGAAGGTTGTAGGCATCTTTTTAGACGCGCTTAAATGTTAACTTCCTTTCAGCTTTTTGTTTGTTTGGTTTCATGGAACTTGAATATTCTGGTGCGGAATGATGAGATTGGTAGCTATTGTTGTGATGTTTTGGATTAAAAATATAGGAAATGGCAATAAAGCCCTTAAAGGCTTAAAGAGTAAGTATAAATGAATAAGGGGTATTGTAGTAATTGAACAATGAGTTGATAAATATAAATAGGAAAAAAAAAAAGAGACTTGTAAATTTTGAGAGAGAGTTGGCATGAGTGAAGGGAGAAAGAAGAAGAAGAAGAGAAAAGAGGGAAAGATAAGGGAAATAAAAAGGAGTTGGAGGAAAACAACTTTAAAGGTAAGATTTAGGTTTCCAAATTTATAAATGTGTTCGTTGAACTTTAAATTTCAGTTTTGATGAATTTTAGGGTTTTAAAGATTTTATTTTAGGTTTGATTGATAAATTAATTTAAATGATATAGGGTTGATTGTTATAGGTAATTGATTATTTAGTTGATTTTGAGAGATTGTAGGTAAAGATGAAGATTTGAGTTATGATTTGTGTAAATGATGAATTTTGATTAGAAATTTGGAAAGAATAGTAGGTTTTCTGTTGAAATTCTGGGTTTGTGATAAAATTTTGGTTTGGTCCCTCAATTTGTGAAAATTACTGTTTAGTCCCTAAACTTTGAAAAATTACAAATTGGTCTTTGGAGCATATTCCGAGATTTTGAACATAATAAAAGATGAATTATGGGCAGAATTTCTGAATAGTTATGAAATTTTAAAACTTTCAATTTGGTCCTCTAATTTGACAAAAGTTACAATTTAACCCTAAAAATTTGGAAAAATTCTGGAATGGTCCCTAGAGCATAATGAGATATTCTGAACATAATTTATGATTAAATATTGTCATAATTTCAGTATATTCATGGATTTATGATATTTTTAGTTTGGTCCTCCCATTTGACAAAAATTACAATTTGACCCTAAAAATTTGGAAAAATTCTATAATGGTTCCTGGAGCATAATTAGAGATTCTGGAAAGAAATAAGATATAATGGTTCCTGGAGCATAATTAGAGATTCTGGACAGAAATAAGAATGAATTATAAACATAATTCCACTATATTCATGAATTTGTGATATTTTTAGTTTGGTCTTTTAATTAGATGAAAATTATAATTTGGCCCTAAAAATCTGATAAATTCTAGATTGGTACCTAGTTGTAATATTAGCTTTCTCAGATTTCTTTGATGAATAAATGAGGGTTATTTAGTGAATTATTACCAATTTTGTTTTTTTATTATAGATTAGATTTCAGAAAAACCGTTTAATTTTAGGTTTTTTAAAAAATAACTAGTTTAGTTTAAAAACATTTAGGGTTATGGAATAGACTCTTAGTTAAGTATATTAAATAGGTTATATGTTCTTTTGAGTCATTCTTGAATATGTTTCATTTGTATTTAGATAATCCTGATATTCTGCCGGCGGGACATCGGTAGGATTTACTTTGGTATCAGCTTTGAGTTATGTTTTTTTTTAAGTCAGGGGAGGGGATAATTGTTCATATGCATGAGAAATATTATAAATATTTGATTTGTTGATATGAATTGGATCATGTTTCTTGATAATATACATGTTGATTATTATCCTTATTATGATAAATCATGATCAATTATTGAATCGAAATTCTTGATATGTACCAGTAGATGATAAATCATGATCAATTGTTGAATCTAAATTCTTGATATGTACCAGTATATATTTTAAATTAACTTTTGAATTGATAACTTATTATTTGATTGATGTCATGCGTTGAGCCTTGAGATATAAAAATATCTATTTAATTATGATTATGAACCTATGGTATGTTAATTAGAATACCCATGTTAATAGAGTAATGTTAGTCTTTGTGCACATAGTATCTGAACCCTAGTTGGTCAAGGGAGTTACCAACCTGTGTGGACTAATCATCCCATAGTATGGAGCCTTATACTCTAGTTGGTCAAGGGAGTTACCAACCTGTGTATACTTATTGCGTTTTGATTTTCTGATGAGCTTTACCTTATGATATTCTTGTTATGACCTATTTGAGGAACCTTCCTATAATAACCTAAAGCCAATTGTATATATATTTCTCATTGTTGTATTACTTCATGTGTGTATGTTGAACATTATCTACTTAATGAGTTGTTGAATTCACCCTCTCATTATTTATCTTTTCAGGCTTATAGCTTGTCAGTAAGTTATTTTGTTAGACCTCAAGATCTGCTCATTTATTGAAATTTGTATTTTTCTTTATGTCTAGTTAGCGCTCCACAACTATAAATTTGTATTAATCCTTGTATTAATACAATCAAATTATTATGAAGTTAATTTTATTATTAATGCTGTGTTGAACTCTGATTGAGTTGTTTAAAAGATAATATTATATGTAAGTTTCGGTTCGCATAGGTATGGAATTTTGAAGAGGAAGCTTACTATTATGAAGTTAATTTTATTATTAATGCTGCGTTGAACTCTGATTCAGTTGTTTAAAAGATAATATTATATGTAAATTTTGGTTCGCATTGGTATGGAAGTTTGAAGAGGAACCTTACCTATGTGCCAGTCATGGATCTGGGAATCGGGTCGTGACAATTACCCATCCCATGGTAATGAGAAGTAACATGCCTTGAATACCCACTTTATGCAAAGGTATCATGATGATGGGAGCGATCCTTTATGGGACTCGATGAATGTTGAGGGATGACACTTTCTCAAATGTTGTTTTGCCTAGAATTTTCAAAGTAGCATAATTGCTTACGTGTATTGGGAGCGACTTTTTATGGTGGTATTAAGGCCTATGAGGTGTCAAGACTTGTTAGGGTAACACAACTCGATTTTGCCCCTACGTAGCTACCATTGCTTGAATTAGGAGTTGTACTTAATTAATAAGTTGTTGGAAATCTAGATGGGTAAAAGTACCTGTGTTAATAGGTAGATTTGTTACGCATCCAAGTTCGAGTGTGGAGCGACTTTTTATGGTGGTATTAAGGCCTTTGATATTACTAAGGGTGTCAAGACTTGTTGGGGTAACACAACTCGATTTTGCCCCTATGTAGCTACCATTGCTTGAATTAGAAGTTATACTTAATTAATAAGTTGTTGGAATTCTAGATGGGTAAAAGTACTTGTGTTAAGAGGTAGATTTGTTATGCATCCAAGTTCGAGTGTTTATTGGTTATTCGTCATGGAATGATCTTGAAATGTCATGTATAAATAATAATAAAAAAACTGATGGTATTTTTTTTTTGGTTTTCCCATAAACAATGACAATTGATGATTTTAAAAATTTGATGTGCTTTGGAATAAGGTATTTTTGGTGGTTGAATTATATATTGATAAAATTTCCATTCAAATGACTATTTTCTCCAAAATAAAGGAAATTGTCTCTTGATGAATAATTCTTGATACCTACAAAAAGTTCTATTTTGGGGAATTTGAGGAATATGCAATATTATAGAAAAAATGAGTGATAAATATGCTTGTGAGCCTTAAATTATAGTAACAAAGTGATTTTTGTGTTGAATATATATGTCTTTTGAATGTGAAGTCTTGAACCTTTTTATTTAGGTAGTTCATGGGGTATTTATAATTCTTAAACCTTGATTTGTTTTTAATGGAAGATCTAAAGAATAATTTTATAATGATAATATTTATGAAATATAAATATCTTTTATACATGTATTAATAAAAAAAAGATATCTTTTACACATGTATTACCACTAGAAGAAGTAGAATGGGTTTAAGACACACACTAGGTCTAAGAACATCAAGCCATGCTAATGGGTTAAAAATAAAGATAATGACCTAAAAGAATGAGACATAACCTTTGAGACTGGACTTGAGAGCAAGACTTGAGCACAAAAAATGCTGCACGCAATCAGCACGGGGCTCGCGCTATGCGAGATAAAAGAAAAGGCCGGTAGCTTTCACGTCATTTTCATTCCAGCAATGTTCATTTAATTTTGCAATAATATAACTCATGTAATACAATAGAAAGCAGCCCATGTTAACGTACAGAACAAAGATTAGAAATTGGTATCTCAGCTGTTCCTGGCTTCATACCAAAAGTCGAAATTAGAAAGAAAATAATATTACAAGGGTCTCAATCTGTCCTTTTCACTTGGTAGGATATGATAAAAAAAACAAAACAAAGAAAATCTCAAAGGTAGGGTAAGAGCCTAAGAAAGAAGAAGCTATTTAACTCTTTCTAATAGATCTCTATTGGCCATACAACAATTTTTATCGAGCAGAAGAAGCTAAAATATCACTCCCTTGAAATAGTCTAGATCGGCTAAGCTTGAACAGCACCTAAAGAATATTCAATTGTGGTTTGGCTTTGGCTAGATAATAAATCTCACTAAATTTTGTGGTTTGGCTTAACTTTCCCACGCATGACTAACTGTTCATATCCGGCTAAAAAGTGGTTAAAAATATAATAATGGTTGAAAATATTTTTTATTTTAAAATACACTAAAGTAATTTTTTAAATAATTATTTTTAAAATTAGCACATCAAAATAATATAAAAATATAAAAATATATTAATTTCAAGAAAAGAAAAAAGAAAAAATATTAGATTTTTTAAAATATTTTTGAAATAAAAAAGAAAATAATTTCAAGTAACAAAATGAAAAAATTTCATTGAAAAAAAAGAGAAACAAACAGACGCTACATATCCCAAGTGTCTATGTACCACTCTTACAAGCCAGAAAGCACACCTCTATACTCACATAGATGTCTTTTTCTTGATTTATTTCCTCCTACTAGTGGAATTGGTGGAACCAAACTGAGACAAATAATTGAGTTCACATTTTCACAATTGATCCCTTTCTTCAAAAGAAAAAAACAAGAAGCGATTAAAACAAGGACATTGAACTTATCCCTGTTATAATCTACCTAGTTACGACTATATGTAGCGTCTTCTCTTTATTAAACAAGAGTTGGATTTAAGTTTGCTTTCAATAAGAAAAGCTTGTTATAGCTCACCACTGGCACATAGAATCCAACCTTAATATATCAAACATAGCATGGCTTGGATATTAACCACTCTAGCCTTGATTGCGCTCGCTTTCTTCCTCCGAGCTTGGCTGTCGAAAAGAAAGATCAAGGACGGCAAGTTACCCCCAGGGCCAATAGGATTTCCTATATTTGGTTGCTTACATTTGCTAGGGAAGTTCCCTCACCATGACTTGCATCAACTAGCAAAGAAGTACGGCCCTATCATGTATATGCGGTTAGGCTTGGTGCCTACTGTAGTTGTCTCATCGCCTCAGGCTGCCGAATTGATTCTTAAGACCAATGACCTCGTGTTTGCTAATAGGCCACCAAATGAGGCTGCGAAGCATATCTCTTACGAGCAGAAGAGCTTATCATTTGCTCCATATGGCACTTATTGGCGCAACGTGCGCAAGATGTGTACCCTTGAGTTGCTTAGCAACCATAAAATAAATTCTTTCATGTCCACGAGGAAAGAAGAGCTTGACCTCTTGATTGACTACATTAAAGATGCTTCTCGTGAGCGTGTTGCTGTTGATATTGGTTCCAAGGTCTCATCTCTAAGCGCTGACATCAGTTGTAGGATGGTTTTTGGAAAGAAATACTTGGAAAGGGAATTTGATGAGAAGGGGTTCAAACCAGTGATTCACGAGGGCATGCGTTTAGCAGCTAGTTTTAACCTGGGTGATTACATCCCTCCAATTGCAATTCCTCATCCCGCAAAAAACACGTGTTATTTTAAACGTTTGGGCTATTGGACGCGACCAAAGTGCTTGGACTGATGCAAATAAGTTTATTCCAGAGAGGTTTGCTGGGAGTAACATAGATGTTCGTGGACGCGATTTCCAGCTTCTCCCCTTTGGGTCAGGGCGCAGGAGCTGCCCTGGAATGCATTTGGGACTAACCATGGTTCGGCAAATTGTGGCACAGCTGGTGCATTGCTTTGATTGGGAGCTTCCTAACAATATGTTGCCGGAGGAATTGGACATGACTGAAGCGTTTAGTCTTGTAACCCCGAGAGCAAACCATCTGTGCGCCACTCCTACCTATCGCCTTCACCTCTGATTATAGCTTAAGCAATGTTTCGATTTCTAGTTCATTAATATTCTCTGATGGAAGTGTGATCATGTAGGGTTTGTCTTTAGCTTTATGAATGGAATGTCTATAGCTCTTTTAGTAAACCACCAAGAAGGTTACTACGTGTTCCTATCAAGAATCCATGGTTTATGACATGCATGAATCATGTAGGACTCGTTCCATATGCAGGGGATGTGAAGAAACATCAATTGCTTGAGGATTTGGTTTAACTATAGCTATTTGAATTCCTTGTTTTAAGTAGTTGAGGTCGTAAAATTAGGAGATGTTTTTTTCTTAATGTATTTAAACCCTTTTATTATTACTGGATATGATTATTCAGAGTCAATTATTGTGGTTTATCCTTACCCTAAGAGGAATTTTCTCTAATTAGCAATTATAATAGCTTTGAATATGACCTATCATTGGTATTGTTGTAACTTAATTTTGGATTCGCTAAGATTTTCTCTAATGTTATTTTATTTTATTATTCATAAATTTTTTTTTTAAAAATTTTCTCTAATGTTATTTTATTTTATTATTCATAAATTTTTTTTTTTTAAATATATTCATCTCGGGTCAACTACATCTTTCGATCAAAACCGAGTCCACCAAGTCAATATAGGTCCTACCATGTCGACCGGGATAAAAAATGAGTTTTGGGATGTTTCAGGTCAAAACCATCATTTTCGGTCAAAACCGAGTCTACTGGGTCAATATGGCTCTGTCAAAACCGAGTCCACTGGGTCAATATGGCTCTCACCATGTTGACCGGGATAAAAAATGAGTTTTGGGCCGTTTCGGGTCAAAACTGTCATTTTTGGTCAAAACCAAGTCCACCGGGTCAATATGGGTCCCACCATGTTGAATGGGATAAAAAATGAGTTTCACACTATTTTTGGTCAAAAAACCCGGTCCACCAAGTTGATACCCATATAAAGATTTTTTTTAATGTTGCAATATAATTTTCGGTAATTAAAATTGATTTTTAGCGGTTGAAAAGCTTTTTCTAATACTGATTTGAGTCTTTAATTTTACCCCTATAAATATTTATTATTATCATATATAATAAAACAAAAAAAATAATACAGTTTTATCATAGTAGGCGTAACATTGAAATTTTGCACACCACATGATTTTCTGTCCCCTCTTCATTGGCTATAAATAGCCTGTGAAAATATGCCAGAGCAAAAAGAGAAAAGAAAAAAAAAGGAGGGAGAAGAAAAAAAAGAAGAGAAAACTCGAGAAAGCTTACTATTTATTTTGTTACTATTTAGATACTATTCATGTTTTTTCTACTTTTTTTTTCACGCAAGTAAGATATTGATTTTTTAAAAAAACAATTTGAAAAATACCAAAAATATCCTAACTGTTAGATCTAATAGTGTTTAATTCTAAGCATTTGATTTAATAGGATACAATATGGCTTACCACACTGGATTAAAAGCCAAATCCATCTCAGCCCTTAAAATAATTTGCTCTTCGATCCTGCTATGCCACGTCATTCGGTGTACCAAACACTTGGTGCACCGCGCCATACTAGATCACAACTCAGCTCATCCGGATAGTTTGATCAACTTGCAGATCAAGTCAATCACAGTTACAAGATCAGTTCATCCGCGATCGAATGGTTCATACCCTTCAGAGGCATCGATGCACCATGCTCGCGTTCACACCGTAGCAACATCTCGGAGCCTCTCTCTTCTCTCGTCAGCGATTCTCTCTCTCTCATCTGATCTCCCATTTCCGGTCGTTTTAAGTCGCCAAACCACCACAGAAAGGTGAATCGCCCCCTCTAAAGCAAAACCCTAGTAGTTTTACGCGTTTTCACCACCTTATCTGGCCGAAAAAAGATCGCGACTGTCATCGGCCACCCGATGAAAGGTGAATCGCCCCCTCTAAAGCAAAAAAGATCGCGACTGTCATCGGCCACCAGATGCTTCAAGCCGACGATTCTCCCTCATCAGCCATTAACGGAAGTCGAAACCATCGTCATCAGAATCCTCTCCCTCAGATCTACTAGAATCAACCATCTGTTTGCTGGAATCTCGCCGAGAAATTTTGCCGCCTCCAACAATACTCGCGTGTGAATCACACGCGCCATCAAGAGCATTTTCATAAATTTCCGATAAATTCAAGGGTATTTCAGTCTTTTACCTATACAGTGGCACTCAAGTAATTTTTTATGATTTTTATATATAAATACTTGTAAAATTTTTTGCATGTAAAAAAACAAAAAAAATTAAAAAGAAATACAAAAGAAATAACGACACGGGTCCAACACCCATCTTATCATTTCATCGTTCGTGGGTTCAAAACCCGATTCTCAAGTATGGATATACTGATTTCTCATAGATATAAAAATAATTTTTATTTTTTAAAATAAATATTATTTATCGACACATCTCTTTTATTTACAGAAAAGGATCGATGTCAAAAATTTAAATACCAGAAATGCTCTTTTAAGTACTAATTGCAAGGCATACGAAGCAGTTACGCTCGCAATATGTGTGTTGGTAGTGGGCAATTGGCTTGTGAAAGAACATGCCAATGCAGTTGTAGCAATTTTGGGAGTAGTTGTTGGCAGCTGCGACAATTTGTTATATGGGAAAGAAGTGGTCAGAACATGGGATAATTAGTGCTCTACCTGTACAGAAAGTTAGGGGTAGTTTCTTTATGTAACTTTCATTGTGTTATACATAGGTAGGCTATAAAAATATGTGGCATGTAAGTTGAGGCAGAATGAAAATATACATAGCACATAAGATAGACTTTAGGTAATCCTTTAGTTGAGTAATGAAAAGGTTGAGACTTATTCTTGTAATCTGCTATGTTGTTCATTATGTTCCCATTCATTAGTCGTATTCAGCTTACTTATGACATTGAAAAAGTGTGGTAATCTCTTGGGTTTAAGCGACAAACTAGTCGTAGGTAAAACATGAATGAACAGGTGAGGGAAAGGCCGAGTCTAGTGGGACTAGACTGCCATGAGATCTATTTTGGGACAAAAAATTGACCTAGTGACACTAGGCTTTAAATATTTCAAGATAGTATTAGTTGGATAGAACTTGGTCTTATTGAAAAGTTACATTACATGGAAGAAGTCATCAATGAGCTATCTTTAGCATTGCTCTCAACTAAAGACTCATTTAGAAGTAACACTAATGACCGTAGTGGTCATTCTCGCCATAATAAGGAAGAGTTTAAGAAGCTTGCAAAAGGAGGAAGACAGAAGTTCTCATCCAAGTTGACAAAGCTTGAATTTCCAAGATACTCTAGTGATGATCCAAGTAAATAGTTCAAAAGAGTGGAACAATTTTTTGAATACCAAGGCACCATGGCAACATAAAAAGTGTCATTAGTGTCATTCCACCTTGCAAGTGAAGCTAATCAATAGAGACAATAGCTACACCGTGCCTATATAAAGAAAGGAAGAAAATTGACATGAGAGGTTTATAAGGAAGAACTTTGGGCTCGTTTCAGACTAATTGATTGTGAAGATTTTGATGAAGATTTATTAAGGGTCACACACGTTGGCTCATTACGAGACTACTAAAAAGAGTTCAAAAAGTTGGGAAATCAGGTGCAAGGATGGACATAGAAGGCCCTGGTAGGGACATTTATGGGAGGCCTTAAATTAGAAATTACAGAAGGCATTCAGATGTTCAAACCACACTCCTTAAAGGAAGCTTTTAGCCTCGCTAATGAAAATTCACACGGCCACCACAATTCTTTCATCTATAACTTGACTTTCTAGCACAAACAAAAACCACACCAACCTCAAGAATGAAAAGACTCACTTGGGAAGAAAAGCAAAGGAGGCAAGCTCAAGGCCTTTGCTTTAATTGTGATGAAAAATTCACCATAGGCCATAAATGTTGATAATCTTTACTAACATCATTAGTCACTTAATTGCTCAAGATCAACTAATCAATTTAAGAAATATCGGTATAGATGAAACCTCATTGATACTGTTGCACCTTCGCATCAAAGAGGTGATCCTTGATTAATTTTGGGTTATTTTGTTTTTGTGAATAAGGGAGTTGTCACCTAGTATTATGGTCACTAGAAAACCTAATTGGTCTTTCAAAGATTCTAAGGCAAGGGACTGGTTGTGTAAAGGGAAGGTATTAACACCCCTAGTACGCCTTACCTAAGATAAGCTGCTTGACGTTTGGTTTGTTTTATAATTTCTATGGTGTTGATGTTTTACTAGGATATGTTTTGCTATGATGAATAAACATTAACTGAAAGTCTAAAAAGAAAGAACCCTTGGGCAATGTGGATCACACCCTTAGATATGTCTACAAAATACTAAGGAGAACCAATGCAGATTTCTTGAAATCTGTGTTTGATTCAGATTAATTTTTTTAAGAAGAAAATCCAAGGAGATTTCATGTGCTTTAAAAGCTTATTTTTTCCTTAGTATTTTAAGAGTTTTGCAACTCGTAAATCACAAGGAGGAAGGACAAAAATTTAGAAATATAAAGAAAGTCAAGGCGCTTTAAAAGCCTATTTTTGCCTTAGTGTTCCATACTCTCACGGCTCGTAAATCATGGAGTTAGAAATTGAAATGTCCTCAATTATAATCATGACTTCTTTCAAGGGTATGCAATGACTTATTATTCCTAGGAATGTTTTTTGGATATTTACCACTTAGGGTTTCTTTATCCAAATATTAACAGTAAATAATAACAAGTTATTTCTAATAATATTTTGGATATTCATCCCCTTGAGATTTCTTTATACAAACATTAACGATAAGTAATAGATGAATTTTCCAAAAAATAAGATTTTTATATTTTTTGAAATATTTGACAATATTCTTTGGAGTTTTACAAACATATTGTAAAATCTAGAATGCAAGAAAATATTTTTTGTAGTGTTTAAGAAATCCATGCGAAAATACATTTTCAAAACTTCTAATATTTTTTTACATAAAAAGAATATTCAAAACATGTTATGATATTGGCCGTATGCAATAAACAATAAAAACATTTTTTATATTTTTCTTTATAAAAAACACAAACATCACAGTAAATCACCATTAAAATTAACAAACACATATTAGTTAAATTCTTAAGGCTTTAATAAATCAATTACTAAATCCCAAAAAAATATATAGAAACATATTCTTATATTTTCTCAAGAAATACAACATGATTTTATTTGTCCCTAAAATACTTGATCATATGCAAATTAAAACATTAAATTCATTTTGTTATCTTTTTAATTTTTTCATTCAATAACATACACAAAAAAGTACAAACACACATGTCTATTTACTATATATTTTTTTCCCATACACCCATATCTAATTACAAATAACAAAAATTCAAAATAAAAAAACAACACATCACAGAAATAAAAAAATTACAAAATAACCCCAAAACAATCTGGAATTACAAGGACGGGCTTTTGTAACACCAGAACAATGGCGGTGCGTCCCCCCCCCCCCCCCCCCCCCCCCCCGCCACTAGCACCATGCGCCGCTGCCAAAATCAAAGAAAAATGTTGGGATCTGAAACCGTTGCTTCTCTACTACCCTTCTTTGCAGGTAACGATGTCATGACCTACAAAAAACAATGAAATCGCAACAAAAATAGTTTGATTTGGTTTTTTCTCTTTTTTGTTAGATCTGCTTCTCTTTCTACAAAATTTGTCAAATCTGGAGCTGAGCATTGTTGTACGCGCTGCTGATAAACTAGATATTTGGATGGTTGATCACTAACTTTCCTCCTCCTACTTCATTTCTACCCTGACTATGTCGTCCACCGCTGCCATGGTTGGGAGATTGGTGATGGGGCTGTCGGATCAGCAGTGAGAAGAAGTTGAAACAACTAACAAGAGGGAGACCATGAATGAGGGGTTGTGGCAGCTTAGGAGAAGATGGGTTGCCGGGTCTGTCAGGTTAGCATGGACACCACTACTAGGAGGAGGAGTTGATGGAAAAAATCAGGGGAAGAGAGGTGACACGATCAAAGAGTTGATGTCTTATCCCAAGTGCAGGAGTGTCAAAGTAAAATAACCCGGCAAGACCGGGGTCGAACCACAGGGAGGTGAATTATATAAATTACAAATAAAGAAAAAGATTTAAAGAGAATAATAACAGAAAAGGAGTTGAAGAAAGTTTTGGGATGTGATATTGATATAAGGATTAAACAATAACAAAACATATGTCAAGGTTATAGGATTCACTAATGGTATTTCAAATAAATATAATATAAACTCTTTTTATTACTCAACTAGAAACCACACACAAAGGAGGTTCTAATCGGATGATTTCTCGTTATTAGCTCATTATAAATTACTAACATGATCATATTAATTATCTTATATAAGTAATACCATACTTATAAATATCATCAAGCATTCATGTTGCTAGTTTATGTTAACAACAAATCAAGTTCCTATCATAATAACGATGTCAGCCGAAAACTATGAAGGATCAAGCATTTGATGTACCAAATATTATACAACACAAATCTAAATTAAACATTTAATAAGCAAGGTATTAAGAATTAGTAAGATAAAAAGATAAAACATGTTAATAACAATCTTTCTTGGATATAAACATTTAAAGCTCATGTTGAATTTATATTATACCTATTCTAACACCATTAGAGAAACCTTTTCACCTTGACATAATTAACTTAGCTAAACATTAAGAAGGAGAAAAACACAAATAAACAATATAAGAACATAAACATAATATAAGCTAACTAAGTATAGGAAAGGAAATGAAAGAGCATAAACAAGAGATTACTATAGCATAAAAGAAAACTTGAACATTACAAAGATGTAGAGAGAAAGCAAGAAGATAACTTTGATCTGAAAATTAATATGACTAAATACATGGACAATGCCTCCTTTTATAGGCTAAGTTTCAGAACTATTGATTGATTGAAGAATTGGTGGGCATCCATTGATTTGGTGGCTGGTTTTTGACATTAATGGCTGCTGGTTTTTTGATATTGTGGGCTGATTATTGATATTGTTGGCTGGCCAAAACGTCATTGCTCACATCAGAATTATAGCCAACTGAATTGTGGAAGCTGTGGGCAATTGTCTCAGCTTTCCATAAAAAAAAACCAGAGCTCATTTGGACTTCTAGAACTCAAGATATGAGCCAAAAACCGAATAGTGCTTGAGCTGCAGGACAGCTTCCGACGTCTTCGTTGTTGCTAAGATTTGAGCTTGAAAAAGGTAGAATTGAGTCTTTAAGTCCATATGAAAGTTGTAGGTCTATGTCTTACCTTTCCATTGATATAAAATGGCCCTAAATCTGATATCTACAGATCCAGATATGATCAAATTACTGAACGGTGTTCGAGTTTGGAATGCACCAGCAACACTTTGCTAAGTTTGGCTGGCGGCAGAGAAAAGAGAGTGAAGGCGAAGTGAGTGGGGAAGATGATGGGGAGAGTTAGGTGTTCTGGTGAAGGGAAAGAAATGGTCAGGAGGTGGTCTATGGAGGTTAAGCCACAGAGAGGGAAGGTCTGATGATGGCTGTTGGAGGCTATGAGAGGAGAAGAAGGTGGGGGAACGGGTTTAGGGTTTTTTATGTTTGGCTCCTCTTTTCTGAAAAATTACCTGCCCTTGTGAATATTTTTCTCCCCCATGCATATGGCTAAAGGTTCACTTATATAGCAAATATCTACTCGTCCCATTTAAAGAACTATTGTAATACTTATTGCAGAGATTATCTTCTATAATCAGCACTAACAAATCCTATATATATTGTATTCTATATTGCATTGATTATTTTCTATAACCAACATGAATTAAGTCATGTATCTATGACATTTTATATTGTAGTGATTATATATGATTTAGTAATTATCTCCCTGTCATATTACTTTCTTAATATTAACCCTAATGCTCTATGTTATCGCTACATGTAAACCCTTATTTTTTTATTCTTATTTTTAAAAATATTTATCAAAATATGGGTTAAAAATTGGATAGCAACAAATACCATTAGCAATCCAAACCCAAATAGTTAATTAATGTTGTTTGAAATGTCAGTATCAATGAAACCTCATTGATACCATTAGCTATCCAAGCGAGGATAGCTAATCATTTTCATTTCAAACACCAGTACCAATGAAATTTTATTGATACCATTAGTTATTCAGACTTGGATAGCTAATCAATGTCATCTGAATTTTTCATTTGTACCAATCCCTTTTCTTTCTTTCTTTCTTTCTTTTTTTTTTCTTTTTATTAATGTCATATGCATTGTAACCATGGGTACTAAGTATCATTCATACCAAACTTAGTTATCGACACTACAACTACTAAACATCATTCACATAACCTTGGTCACTCTCATTGCAATGTCAAGTATCATTGCAATATATCTTTAGTCATCGACACCAAGGTGACCAATTATCTATCTTTTCTCCTATAATCTCTAAGTCATTATGTGTACCCAATCCATATTAAGGTATGTAAGATAATTACATCTATTCCAAGGTTATCATGAAAAATTAGATGTCCATCAATGTAAGATACATGTATTTATCCTAATAATAACAAAATTAATTTGATATATAACAATGCACACAAGATACTCATATTCATTCAAACATCATTTTAATTAATGAAGGTATATCATTACATGCATGATACTCTTATTCATTCCAACAATATCATCACAAGTTTGATACATATCAATATATGTAAGATATTCGTATCCATTTCAATTATATTACAACTAGTCGATACATATCATAGCACACAAGTTACTTATATTCATTCCAATATTATCGAAGTAGTGAAACAATAAATTGTAAATTTATCCATATGTTTACACAAATTAAAAAGATAAGGTGCAATGCACCTACCTAGAGTATGTGCATGTGCTTTTACTCCATGCAATTGTCCAGTCCCCAAAGCTTCCTCTATAGCACCAAGAATTCAATCTTTATCAACAATACAACCAACATCACAACTTTATTTAATTTTCATACAAATAGTATTCTCAAACCAATTACAAGGAATTTTTTCAGGATCTCATACTCTTACCCATTTTCATGTTTATATTTGACACGATCAAAAAATTATGTCTTCTCCCAAGTATAAGAGTGTTGAAGTAATAAATAACCCAGTAAGACCGGGGTCGAACCATAGGGAGGTTAATTGTATAAATTATAAACAATAATTATAAATAACAACAATAGTAATAATAACACAATAACAATACTAATAGTAGTAGTAGTAGTAGTAATAATAATA